>NW_027667402.1:25000-61523 GCF_963924665.1 Micromys minutus | reverse complement strand
TTTTGGGGCTAAAAAACAGAAATTCCCTGTATTTTGAAGCAAAATTGCAGAAATTCTCTTAATTTTCGGGCAAAAAGGCAAAAATTCTCCTTATTTGGGGGCAAAAAGACAGAAAATCTCCTTTTTCGGGAGCAAACAGTCAGAAATTCCCCTTATTTTTGGGCAAAATTGCAGAAATTTCCTTTACATTGGGGCAAAATTGCAGAAATTTCCCTTATTTTGGGGCAAAATTGCAGAAATTTCAGGTATTTGAGAAAAAAAAGGCAGAAATTTTTTTGGGGGGGCAAAAAGGCAGAAATTTTTTTTATTTTGGTACAAAATTGCAGAAATTTTTCTTATTTTGGGGCAAAAAGTCAGAAATTCCCCATATTTTGGGGCAAAAATGCAGAAATTCTCCTTATTTTGAGGTAATAAGGCTGAAATTCCCCTTATTTTGGGGCAAAAAGGCATAAATTTCGTTTATTTTGGGGAAAAGGCAGAAATTGCACTTATTTTGAGTCAAAAAGGTGGAAAATCCCCTTATTTTGGGGCAAAAATAAAGAAATTTGCTTTTTTATGGCAAAAAGGTATACATTCCCTTTATTTTCGAGCAAAAAGGAAGAAATTCTTTGTATTTTGGAGCAAAATTGCAGAAATTCCCCTAATTTTTGGGCAAAAAGGCAGAAATTTTCCTTATTTTGGGGTAAAATTGCAGAAATTTCCCTTATTTGGGGACAAAACCAGAAATTCCCCTTATTTTGGGGCAAAATTGCAGAAATTTCCCTTATTATGGGGAAAAATTGCAGAAATTTCCCTTATTTTAGGGCAAAATTGCAGAAATTTCACTTATTTCAGAGAAAAAAAGCAAAAATTTTTCTTATTTTGGGGCAAAAAGGCAGAAATTCCCATTATTTTGGGGCAAAAAGGCAGAAATTCACCTTATTTTGGGGTAAAATTGCAGAAATTTCACATATTTCAGGGCAAAACGGCAGAAATTCCCCTTATTTTGGGGCAAAAAGGCAGAAATTTCCCTTATTTTGGGATAAAATTGCAGAAATTTAACTTATTTGGGGGCAAAAAAGCAGAAAATCCACTTAATTTCGGGTAAAAAGGCAGAAATTTCTCGTATTTTGGAGCAAAATTGCAGAAACTCCCCTAATTTTGGGGCTAAAAGGCAGAATTTCCCTTTATTTTGGGGCAAAAATAGAGAAATTCTTTTTATTTTGGGGCAAAATCAGAAATTTCCTTTATTTTGGGGCAAAATTTTAGAAATTTCTTTTATATTGTTACAGACTTGCAGAAATTTTTCTTATTTTGTGGCAAAAAGGCAGAAATTCCCCATATTTTGGTGCAAAAAGGCTGAAATTCCCCTTATTTTGAGGTAAAATCCTGAAATTCCCCATATTTTGGGGCAAAAAGGCAGAAATTCCCCTCATTTGGGGGCAAAAAGGCACAAATTTCCCTTATTTTCGGGCATAATTGCAGGAATTTCATTTATTTCAGGGCAAAAAGTCAGAAATTCCTTTTATTTTCGGGCAAAAACAGAAATTTCTTTTATTTTGATACAAAATTGTAGAAATTTTCCTTATTTTGGAACAAAAAGGCAAAAATTACCCATATTTTGGGGAAAAAGGCAGAAATTCCTTTTATTTTGAGGTAAAAAGGCTGAAATTCCGGTTATTTTGGGGCCTAAAGGCAGAAATTCCCTTTACTTTCTGGCAAAAGGGCAGAAATTCCCGTTAATTGGGGCAGAAAAGCAGAAATTTTCCTTATTTAAGGGCAATAGGGCAGAAATTCCCCTTATTTTGTGGCAAAAAGGCAGAAATTCCCCTTATTTGAAGGTAAAAAGCTGAAATTCACCTTATTTTCGGCAAAAAGGAAGAAATTCCTATTATTTTGGGGCAAAAGTGCAGAAATTTCTCTTATTTTGGGGCAAAAAGGCAGAAATTTCTTTTATTTTGGTACAAAATTGCAGACATTTTCTTTATTTTGGGGCAAAATTGCAGAAATTTCCCTTATTTTGGGGCAAAATTGCAGAAATTTCACTTATTTCAGAGAAAAAGTGGAGAAATTTCTCTTATTTTGGGGCAAAAAGGCAGAAATTTCTTTTATTTTGGTACAAAATTGCAGAAATTTTATTTATTTTGGGGCAAAAATGAAGAAATTCCCCATATTTTGGGGCAAAAAGGCAGAGATTTGCATTATTATGAGGTAAAATGCTGAAATTCCCCTTATTTTGGGGCAAAAATACAGAAATTTCCTTCATTTTGTGGCAAAAAGGCAGAAATTTCCCTTATTTTGGGGCAAAATTGCAGAAATTTCACTTATTTCAGGGCAAAATTCAAAAATTCCTTTTATTTTGGGGCAAAAAGACAGAAATTCCGTTCATTTTTAGGTAAAAAGGCAGAAATTTCACTTATTTTGAGGGAAGAAGGCAGAAATTCCTCTTATTTTGGGGAAAAATGAAGAAATTTCTCTTTTTTATGGCAAAAGGTATACATTCTCCTTATTTTCAGGCAAAAAAGCAGAAATTCCCCCTATTTTGGAGCAGAATTGAAGAAAATCCCCTAATTGTGGGGCAAAAAGGCAGAAATTCCCTATATGTTAGGGCAAAAAGACAGAAATTCTCCTTATTTTGGGGCAAAACTCAGAAATTCCACTTATTTTGGGGCAAACTTCCAGAAATTTCCCTTATTTTGGGGCAAAATTGCAGAAATTTTACTTATTTTGGGGCACAATTGCAGAAATTTCACTTATTTCAGGTAAATATGGCAGAAATTTTTCTTATTTTGGGGCAATAAGGCAGAAATTCCTAATATTTTGTGGCAAAAATGCAGAAATTCCCCTTATTTTGAGGTAAAAAGGCTGAAATTCCCCTTATTTGGGGGCAAAAAGGCAGAAATTTCCCTTATTTTGGGGCAAAATTGCAAACATTTCACTTATTTCAGGGTAATAAGTCAGAAATTTTCCTTATTTTGGGGCAAAAAACACAGAAATTCCCTTTGTTTTGGAAGTAAAATACAGAAATTCCACTTCTTTAGAGGCAAAAAGGCAGAAATTCCCCTTATTTTGAAGCAAAAATGAAGAAATTCCCCTAATTGTTGGGCAAAAAGGCAGAAGTTCCCTATATGTTGGGGCAAAAAGACAGAAATTCTCCTTATTTTGGGACAAAACTCAGAAATTCCACTTATTTTGGGGCAAAATTGCAGGAATTTACCTTATTTTGAGGCAAAATTGCAGAAATTTCCCTTATTTGGGGCAAAATTGCAGAAATTTCACTTATTTTCAGGTAAAAAGGCTGAAATATCCTTTATTTTGGGGCAAAAAGGAAGAAATTCCCCTTATTTTGGGGCAACATTGCAGAAATTTTCCTTATTTTGGGGCAAAAAGGCTGAAATTCTTATTTTGAGGTAAAATGCTGAAAGTCCCCATATTTTGGGGCAAAAGGCAAAACTTCTTCTTATTTTGGGGCAAAGAGGCACAAATTTCTCTTATTTTCGGGCAAAATTGCAGAAATTTCATTTATTTCAGGGCAAAAAGTCAGAAATTCCTTTTATTTTGGGGCAAAGAGCAGAAATTTCTTTTATTATGGTACAAAATTGAAGAAATTTATCTTATTTTGAAACAAAAAGGCAGAAAATTCCCCTTATTTTGAGGCAAAAGGCAGAAATTATTCTCAATTTGAGGTAAAATGCAGAAATTCCCTTTATTTTGGGGCTAAAAGGCAGAAATTCCCTGTATTTTGAAGCAAAATTGCAGAAATTCTCTTAATTTTCGGGCAAAAAGGCAGAAATTCTCCTTATTTTGGGGCAAAAAGACAGAAAATCTCCTTTTTCGGGAGCAAACAGTCAGAAATTCCCCTTATTTTGGGGCAAAATTGCAGAAATTTCCTTTACATTGGGGCAAAATTGCAGAAATTTCCCTTATTTTGGGGCAAAATTGCAGAAATTTCAGGTATTTGAGAAAAAAAGGCAGAAATTTTTTTGGGGGGGCAAAAAGGCAGAAATTTTTTTTATTTTGGTACAAAATTGCAGAAATTTTTCTTATTTTGGGGCAAAAAGTCAGAAATTCCCCATATTTTGGGGCAAAAATGCAGAAATTCCCCTTATTTTGAGGTAATAAGGCTGAAATTCCCCTTATTTTGGGGCAAAAAGGCAGAAATTTCGTTTATTTTGGGGGAAAGGCAGAAATTGCACTTATTTTGAGTCAAAAAGGTGGAAAATCCCCTTATTTTGGGTCAAAAATGAAGAAATTTGTGTTTTTATGGCAAAAAGGTATACATTCCCTTTATTTTCGGGCAAAAAGGCAGAAATTCTTTGTATTTTGGAGCAAAATTGCAGAAATTCCCCTAATTTTTGGGCAAAAAGGCAGAAATTTTCCTTATTTTGGGGTAAAACTGCAGAAATTTCACTTATTTTGCGGCAAAATGTCAGAAATTCCCCTTATTTTTGGCAAAAAATGCAGAAAATCCCCTTATTTTAGGGCAAAATTGCAGAAATTTCCCTTATTTGGGGACAAAAACAGAAATTCCCCTTATTTTGGGGCAAAATTGCAGAAATTTCCCTTATTATGGGGAAAAATTGCAGAAATTTCCCTTATTTTAGGGCAAAATTGCAGAAATTTCACTTATTTCAGAGAAAAAAAGCAAAAATTTTTCTTATTTTGGGGCAAAAAGGCAGAAATTCCCATTATTTTGGGGCAAAAAGGCAGAAATTCACCTTATTTTGGGGTAAAATTGCAGAAATTTCACATATTTCAGGGCAAAACGGCAGAAATTCCCCTTATTTTGGGGCAAAAAGGCAGAAATTTCCCTTATTTTGGGATAAAATTGCAGAAATTTCCCTTATTTGGGGGCAAAAAGGCAGAAAATCCACTTAATTTCGGGTAAAAAGGCAGAAATTTCTCGTATTTTGGAGCAAAATTGCAGAAACTCCCCTAATTTTGGGGCTAAAAGGCAGAATTTCCCTTTATTTTGGGGCAAAAATAGAGAAATTCTTTTTATTTTGGGGCAAAAATCAGAAATTTCTTTTATTTTGGGGCAAAATTTTAGAAATTTCTTTTATATTGTTACAGACTTGCAGAAATTTTTCTTATTTTGTGGCAAAAAGGCAGAAATTCCCCATATTTTGGTGCAAAAAGGCTGAAATTCCCCTTATTTTGAGGTAAAATCCTGAAATTCCCCATATTTTGGGGCAATTTTCCTTATTTAAGGGCAATAGGGCAGAAATTCCCCTTATTTGAAGGTAAAATGCTGAAATTCCCCTTATTTTCGGCAAAAAGGCAGAAATTCCTATTATTTTGGGGCAAAAGTGCAGAAATTTCTCTTATTTTGGGGCAAAAAGGCAGAAATTTCTTTTATTTTGGTACAAAATTGCAGAAATTTTCTTTATTTTGGGGCAAAATTGCAGAAATTTCCCTTATTTTGGGGCAAAATTGCAGAAATTTCACTTATTTCAGGGAAAAAGTGCAGAAATTTCTCTTATTTTGGGGCAAAATGGCAGAGATTTGCCTTATTATGAGGTAAAATGCTGAAATTCCCCTTATTTTGGGGCAAAAATACAGAAATTCCCTTCATTTTGTGGCAAAAAGGCAGAAATTTCCCTTATTTTGGGGAAAAATTGCAGAAATTTCACTTATTTCAGGGCAAAATTCAAAAATTCCTTTTATTTTGGGGCAAAAAGAAAGAAATTCCGTTCATTTTTAGGTAAAAAGGCAGAAATTTCACTTATTTTGAGGGAAGAAGGCAGAAATTCCACTTATTTTGGGACAAAAATGAAGAAATTTCTCTTTTTTGTGGCAAAAGGTATACATTCCCCTCATTTTCGGGCAAAAAAGCAGAAATTCCCCCTATTTTGGAGCAGAATTGAAGAAAATCCCCTAATTGTGGGGCAAAAAGGCAGAAATTCCCTATATGTTGGGGCAAAAAGACAGAAATTCTCCTTATTTTGGGGCAAAACTCAGAAATTCCACTTATTTTGGGGCAAACTTCCAGAAATTTCCCTTATTTTGGGGCAAAATTGCAGAAATTTTACTTATTTTGGGGCACAATTGCAGAAATTTCACTTATTTCAGGTAAAAATGGCAGAAATTTTTCTTATTTTGGGGCAAAAAGGCAGAAATTCCTAATATTTTGTGGCAAAAATGCAGAAATTCCCCTTATTTTGAGGTAAAAAGGCTGAAATTCCCCTTATTTGGGGGCAAAAAGGCAGAAATTTCCCTTATTTTGGGGCAAAATTGCAAACATTTCACTAATTTCAGGGTAATAAGTCAGAAATTTTCCTTATTTTGGGGCAAAAAACACAGAAATTCCCTTTGTTTTGGAAGGAAAATACAGAAATTCCACTTCTTTAGAGGCAAAAAGGCAGAAATTCCCCTTATTTTGAAGCAAAAATGAAGAAATTCCCCTAATTGTTGGTAAAAAGGCAGAAATTCCCTATATTTTGGGCAAAAAGACAGAAATTCTCCTTATTTTGGGACAAAACTCAGAAATTCCACTTATTTTGGGGCAAAATTGCAGGAATTTTCCTTATTTTGGGGCAAAAAGGCTGAAATTCTTATTTTGAGGTAAAATGCTGAAATTCCCCATATTTTGGGGCAAAAGGCAAAACTTCTTTTTATTTTGGGGCAAAGAGGCACAAATTTCCCTTATTTTCGGGCAAAATTGCAGAAATTTCATTTATTTCAGGGCAAAAAGTCAGAAATTCCTTTTATTTTGGGGCAAAGAGCAGAAATTTCTTTTACTATGGTACAAAATTGAAGAAATTTTTCTTATTTTGAAACAAAAAGGCAGAAAATTCCCCTTATTTTGAGGCAAAAGGCAGAAATTATTCTCAATTTGAGGTAAAATGCAGAAATTCCCTTTATTTTGGGGCTAAAAAAAAGAAATTCCCTGTATTTTGAAGCAAAATTGCAGAAATTCTCATAATTTTCGGGCAAAAAGGCAGAAATTCTCCTTATTATGGGGCAAAAAGACAGAAAATCTCCTTTTTCGGGAGCAAACAGTCAGAAATTCCCCTTATTTTGGGGCAAAATTGCAGAAATTTCCTTTACATTGGGGCAAAATTGTAGAAATTTCCCTTATTTTGGGGCAAAATTGCACAAATTTCACGTATTTCAGGGAAAAAAGGCAGAAATTTTTTTGGGGGGGCAAAAAGGCAGAAATTTTTTTATTTTGGTACAAAATTGCAGAAATTTTTCTTATTTTGGGGCAAAAAGTCAGAAATTCCCCATATTTTGGGGCAAAAAGGCAGAAATTCCCCTTATTTTGAGGTAAAAAGGCTGAAATTCCCCTTATTTTGGGGCAAAAAGACAGAAATTTCGTTTATTTTGGGGAAAAGGCAGAAATTGCACTTATTTTGAGTCAAAAAGGTGGAAATTCCCCTTATTTTGGGGCAAAAATGAAGAAATTTGCTTTTTTATGGCAAAAAGGTATACATTCCCTTTATTTTCGGGCAAAAAGGCAGAAATTCTTTGTATTTTGGAGCAAAATTGCAGAAATTCTCATAATTTTCGGGCAACAAGGCAGAAATTCTCCTTATTTTGGGGCAAAAAGACAGAAAATCTCCTTTTTCGGGAGCAAACAGTCAGAAATTCCCCTTATTTTGGGGCAAAATTGCAGAAATTTTTTTTACATTGGGGCAAAATTGCAGAAATTTCCCTTATTTTGGGGCAAAATTGCAGAAATTTCAGGTATTTGAGAAAAAAAGGCAGAAATTTTTTTGGGGGGCAAAAAGGCAGAATTTTTTTTATTTTGGTACAAAATTGCAGAAATTTTTCTTATTTTGGGGCAAAAAGTCAGAAATTCCCCATATTTTGGAGCAAAAAGGCAGAAATTCCCCTTATTTTGAGGTAATAGGGCTGAAATTCCCCTTATTTTGGGGCAAAAAGGCAGAAATTTCGTTTATTTTGGGGAAAAGGCAGAAATTGCACTTATTTTGAGTCAAAAAGGTGGAAAATCCCCTTATTTTGGGGCAAAAATGAAGAAATTTGCTTTTTTATGGCAAAAAGGTATACATTCCCTTTATTTTCGGGCAAAAAGGCAGAAATTCTTTGTATTTTGGAGCAAAATTGCAGAAATTCCCCTAATTTTTGGGCAAAAAGGCAGAAATTTTCCTTATTTTGGGGTAAAACTGCAGAAATTTCACTTATTTTGCGGCAAAATGTCAGAAATTCCCCTTATTTTTGGCAAAAAATGCAGAAAATCCCCTTATTTTAGGGCAAAATTGCAGAAATTTCCCTTATTTGGGGACAAAAACAGAAATTCCCCTTATTTTGGGGCAAAATTGCAGAAATTTCCCTTATTATGGGGAAAAATTGCAGAAATTTCCCTTATTTTAGGGCAAAATTGCAGAAATTTCACTTATTTCAGAGAAAAAAAGCAAAAATTTTTCTTATTTTGGGGCAAAAAGGCAGAAATTCCCATTATTTTGGGGCAAAAAGGCAGAAATTCACCTTATTTTGGGGTAAAATTGCAGAAATTTCACATATTTCAGGGCAAAACGGCAGAAATTCCCCTTATTTTGGGGCAAAAAGGCAGAAATTTCCCTTATTTTGGGATAAAATTGCAGAAATTTCCCTTATTTGGGGGCAAAAAGGCAGAAAATCCACTTAATTTCGGGTAAAAAGGCAGAAATTTCTCGTATTTTGGAGCAAAATTGCAGAAACTCCCCTAATTTTGGGGCTAAAAGGCAGAATTTCCCTTTATTTTGGGGCAAAAATAGAGAAATTCTTTTTATTTTGGGGCAAAAATCAGAAATTTCCTTTATTTTGGGGCAAAATTT
Source organism: Micromys minutus (assembly GCF_963924665.1). Classification (NCBI taxonomy): domain Eukaryota; kingdom Metazoa; phylum Chordata; class Mammalia; order Rodentia; family Muridae; genus Micromys; species Micromys minutus. The sequence goes on along the minus strand of NW_027667402.1, from coordinate 52,764 downwards.
TAGAAATTTCTTTTATATTGTTACAGACTTGCAGAAATTTTTCTTATTTTGTGGCAAAAAGGCAGAATTTCCCCATATTTTGGTGCAAAAAGGCTGAAATTCCCCTTATTTTGAGGTAAAATCCTGAAATTCCCCATATTTTGGGGCAAAAAGGCAGAAATTCCCCTCATTTGGGGGCAAAAAGGCACAAATTTCCCTTATTTTCGGGCATAATTGCAGGAATTTCATTTATTTCAAGGCAAAAAGTCAGAAATTCCTTTTATTTTGGGGCAAAAACAGAAATTTCTTTTATTTTGATACAAAATTGTAGAAATTTTCCTTATTTTGGAACAAAAAGGCAAAAATTACCCATATTTTGGGGAAAACGGCAGAAATTCCTTTTATTTTGAGGTAAAAAGGCTGAAATTCCCGTTATTTTGGGGCATAAAGGCAGAAATTCCCGTTAATTGGGGCAGAAAAGCAGAAATTTTCCTTATTTAAGGGCAATAGGGCAGAAATTCCCCTTATTTTGTGGCAAAAAGTCAGAAATTCCCCTTATTTGAAGGTAAAATGCTGAAATTCCCCTTATTTTCGGCAAAAAGGCAGAAATTCCTATTATTTTGGGGCAAAATTCCAGAAATTTCAATTATTTCTGGGCAAAAAGTCAGATATTTGCCTTATTTTGGGGCAAAAAGCAGAAATTCCCTTATTTTTGGGGCCAAAAACAGAAATTCCCCTTATTTTGGGGTAAAATTGCAGAAATTTCAAATATTTCAAGGCAAAAAGGCAGATATTTGCCTTATTTTGGGGCAAAAAGCAGAAATTCCCTTAATTTTGGGGCCAAAAACAGAAATTCCCCTTATTTTGGGGTAAAATTGCAGAAATTTCAAATATTTCAGGGCAAAAAGGCAGAAATTCCACTTTATTTTGGACAATAACGCAGAAATTCCCCATATTTTAAAGCTAAATTTCAGAAATTCCCCTTATATTGGTGCAAAAATGGAGAAATTCCCTTTATTTTTGTGCAATAAGGCAGATTTCCCCGTATTTTGAAGCAAAATTGCACATATTTCCCTAATTTTGAAGGAAAATGCAGAAATTCACATTATTTTGGAACAAAAAGACAGAAATTCTCCTTATTTCAGGGCAAAAAGTCAGAAATTCCCCTTATTTTGGGGTAAAATTGCAGAAATTTTCTTTATTTTGGGGCAAAATTGCAGAAATTTCCCTTATTTTGGGGCAAAATTGCAGAAATTTCACTTATTTCAGGGAAAAAGTGCAGAAATTTCTCTTATTTTGGGGCAAAAAGGCAGAAATTTCTTTTATTTTGGTACAAAATTGCAGAAATTTTCTTTATTTTGGGGCAAAAATGAAGAAATTCCCCATATTTTGGGGCAAAAAGGCAGAGATTCGCCTTATTATGAGGTAAAATGCTGAAATTCCCCTTATTTTGGGGCAAAAATACAGAAATTCCCTTTATTTTGTGGCAAAAAGGCAGAAATTTCCCTTATTTTGGGGCAAAATTGCAGAAATTTCACTTATTTCAGGGCAAAATTCAAAAATTCCTTTTATTTTTGGGCAAAAAGACAGAAATTTTGTTTATTTTTGGGTAAAAAGGCAGAAATTTCACTTATTGTGAGGTAAGAAGGCAGAAATTCCTCTTATTTTGTGGCAAAAATGAAGAAATTTCCCTTTTTTTGTGGCAAAAGGTATATATTCTCCTTATTTTCAGGCAAAAAAGCAGAAATATCCCGTTTTTTGGAGCACAATTGCAGAAAATCCCCTAATTGTGGGGCAAAAAGGCAGAAATTCCCTATATGTTGGGGCAAAAAGACAGAAATTCTCCTTATTTTGGGGCAAGACTCAGAAATTCCACTTATTTTGGGGCAAAATTCCAGAAATTCCCCTTATTTTGAGGTAAAAAGGCTGAAATTCCCCTTATTTGGGGGCAAAAATGCAGAAATGTCCCTAATTTTGGAGCAAAATTGCAGAAATTCCATTTCTTTTGGTGCAAAATTCCCAAAATTTCCCTTATTTTGGGGCAAAATTGCAGAAATTTTACTTATTTAGGGGCAAAATTGCAGAAATTTCACTTTTTTCAGGGAAAAAAGGCCGAAATTTTCCATTTTTGGGAGCAAAAAGGCAGAAATTCCTAATATTTTGTGGCAAAAATGCAGAAATTTCCCTTATTTTGAGGTAAAAAGGCTGAAATTCCCCTTATTTGGGGGCAAAAATGCAGAAATTTCTCTTATACTGGGGCAAAATTGCAGAAATTTCACTTATTTCAGGGTAATAAATCAGAAATTTTCCTTATTTTGGGGCAAAAAAATACAGAAATTCCATTTGTATGGGGGGGAAAAGACAGAAATCCATTTATTTAGAGGCAAAAAAGCAGAAATTCCCCTTATTTTGGAGCAAAATTGCAGAAATTTCCCTTTTTATAGCAAAAGGTATGCATTCTTCTTATTTTCAGGCAAAAAGGCAGAAATTTCCCGTATTTTGGAGTTAAATTGCAAACATTTCACTTATTTCAGGGTAATGTCAGAAATTTTCCTTAATTTGGGACAAAAAGGACAGAAATTCCCTTTGTTTTGGAAGGAAAATACAGAAATTCCACTTCTTTTGAGACAAAAAGGCAGAAATTCCCCTTATTTTGAAGCAAAAATGAAGAAATTCCCCTAATTGTTGGGCAAAAAGACAGAAATTCTCCTTATTTTGGGGCAAAACTCAGAAATTCCACATATTTTGGGACAAAATTGCAGGAATTTACCTTATTTTGAGGCAAAATTGCAGAAATTTCCCTTATTTGGGGCAAAATTGCAGAAATTTCATTTATTTCAGGGCAAAAAGTCAGAAATTCCTTTTATTTTGGGGCAAAGAGCAGAAATTTCTTTTATTATGGTACAAAATTGAAGAAATTTTTCTTATTTTGAAACAAAAAGGCAGAAAATTCCCCTTATTTTGAGGCAAAAGGCAGAAATTATTCTCAATTTGAGGTAAAATGCAGAAATTCCCTTTATTTTGGGGCTAAAAGGCAGAAATTCCCCGTATTTTGAAGCAAAATTGCAGAAATTCTCATAATTTTCGGGCAAAAAGGCAGAAATTCTCCTTATTTTGGGGCAAAAAGACAGAAAATCTCCTTTTTCGGGAGCAAACAGTCAGAAATTCCCCTTATTTTGGGGCAAAATTGCAGAAATTTCCTTTGCATTGGGGCAAAATTGTAGAAATTTCCCTTATTTTGGGGCAAAATTGCAGAAATTTCACGTATTTCAGGGAAAAAAGGCAGAAATTTTTTTTGGGGGGGCAAAAAGGCAGAAATTTTTTTATTTTGGTACAAAATTGCAGAAATTTTTCTTATTTTGGTGCAAAAATTCAGAAATTCCCCATATTTTGGGGCAAAAAGGCAGAAATTTTGTTTATTTTGGGGAAAAGGCAGAAATTGCACTTATTTTGAGTCAAAAAGGTGGAAAATCCCCTTATTTTGGGGCAAAAATGAAGAAATTTGCTTTTTTATGGCAAAAAGGTATACATTCCCTTTATTTTCGGGCAAAAAGGCAGAAATTCTTTGTATTTTGGAGCAAAATTGCAGAAATTTTTCTAATTTTTGGGCAAAAAGGCAGAAATTTTCCTTATTTTGGGGTAAAACTGCAGAAATTTCACTTATTTTGCGGCAAAATGTCAGAAATTCCCCTTATTTTCGGCAAAAAATGCAGAAAATCCCCTATTTTTTAGGGCAAAATTGCAGAAATCTCCCTTATTTGGTGGCAAAAACAGAAATTCCCTTTATTTTGGGGCAAAATTGCAGAAATTTCCCTTATTTTGGGGCAAAATTGCAGAAATTTCACTTATTTCAGGGAAAAAGTGCAGAAATTTCTCTTATTTTGGGGCAAAAAGGCAGAAATTTCTTTTATTTTGGTACAAAATTGCAGAAATTTTCTTTATTTTGGGGCAAAAATGAAGAAATTCCCCATATTTTGGGGCAAAAAGGCAGAGATTCGCCTTATTATGAGGTAAAATGCTGAAATTCCCCTTATTTTGGGGCAAAAACACAGAAATTCCCTTCATTTTGTGGCAAAAAGGCAGAAATTTCCCTTATTTTGGGGCAAAATTGCAGAAATTTCACTTATTTCAGGGCAAAATTCAAAAATTCCTTTTATTTTTGGGCAAAAAGACAGAAATTTTGTTTATTTTTGGGTAAAAAGGCAGAAATTTCACTTATTGTGAGGTAAGAAGGCAGAAATTCCTCTTATTTTGTGGCAAAAATGAAGAAATTTCCCTTTTATTGTGGCAAAAGGTATATATTCTCCTTATTTTCAGGCAAAAAAGCAGAAATATCCCGTTTTTTGGAGCACAATTGCAGAAAATCCCCTAATTGTGGGGCAAAAAGGCAGAAATTCCCTATATGTTGGGGCAAAAAGACAGAAATTCTCCTTATTTTGGGGCAAGACTCAGAAATTCCACTTATTTTGGGGCAAAATTCCAGAAATTCCCCTTATTTTGAGGTAAAAAGGCTGAAATTCCCCTTATTTGGGGGCAAAAATGCAGAAATGTCCCTAATTTTGGGGCAAAATTGCAGAAATTCCATTTCTTTTGGTGCAAAATTCCCAAAATTTCCCTTATTTTGGGGCAAAATTGCAGAAATTTTACTTATTTAGGGGCAAAATTGCAGAAATTTCACTTTTTTCAGGGAAAAAAGGCCGAAATTTTCCATTTTTGGGAGCAAAAAGGCAGAAATTCCTAATATTTTGTGGCAAAAATGCAGAAATTTCCCTTATTTTGAGGTAAAAAGGCTGAAATTCCCCTTATTTGGGGGCAAAAATGCAGAAATTTCTCTTATACTGGGGCAAAATTGCAGAAATTTCACTTATTTCAGGGTAATAAATCAGAAATTTTCCTTATTTTGGGGCAAAAAATACAGAAATTCCATTTGTATGGGGGGAAAAAGACAGAAATCCATTTATTTAGAGGCAAAAAAGCAGAAATTCCCCTTATTTTGGAGCAAAATTGCAGAAATTTCCCTTTTTATAGCAAAAAGGTATGCATTCTTCTTATTTTCAGGCAAAAAGGCAGAAATTTCCCGTATTTTGGAGTAAAATTGCAAACATTTCACTTATTTCAGGGTAATAAGTCAGAAATTTTCCTTATTTTGGGACAAAAAGGACAGAAATTCCCTTTGTTTTGGAAGTTAAATACAGAAATTCCACTTCTTTTGAGGCAAAAAGGCAGAAATTCCCCTTATTTTGAAGCAAAAATGAAGAAATTCCCCTAATTGTTGGGCAAAAAGGCAGAAATTCCCTATATGTTGGGCAAAAAGACAGAAATTCTCCTTATTTTGGGGCAAAACTCAGAAATTCCACATATTTTGGGACAAAATTGCAGGAATTTACCTTATTTTGAGGCAAAATTGCAGAAATTTCCCTTATTTGGGGCAAAATTGCAGAAATTTCATTTATTTCAGGGCAAAAAGTCAGAAATTCCTTTTATTTTGGGGCAAAGAGCAGAAATTTCTTTTATTATGGTACAAAATTGAAGAAATTTTTCTTATTTTGAAACAAAAAGGCAGAAAATTCCCCTTATTTTGAGGCAAAAGGCAGAAATTATTCTCAATTTGAGGTAAAATGCAGAAATTCCCTTTATTTTGGGGCTAAAAGGCAGAAATTCCCTGTATTTTGAAGCAAAATTGCAGAAATTCTCATAATTTTCGGGCAAAAAGGCAGAAATTCTCCTTATTTTGGGGTAAAAAGACAGAAAATCTCCTTTTTCGGGAGCAAACAGTCAGAAATTCCCCTTATTTTGGGGCAAAATTGCAGAAATTTCCTTTGCATTGGGGCAAAATTGTAGAAATTTCCCTTATTTTGGGGCAAAATTGCAGAAATTTCACGTATTTCAGGGAAAAAAGGCAGAAATTTTTTTGGGGGGGGCAAAAAGGCAGAAATTTTTTTTATTTTGGTACAAAATTGCAGAAATTTTTCTTATTTTGGGGCAAAAATTCAGAAATTCCCCATATTTTGGGGCAAAAAGGCAGAAATTTTGTTTATTTTGGGGAAAAGGCAGAAATTGCACTTATTTTGAGTCAAAAAGGTGGAAAATCCCCTTATTTTGGGGCAAAAATGAAGAAATTTGCTTTTTTATGGCAAAAAGGTATACATTCCCTTTATTTTCGGGCAAAAAGGCAGAAATTCTTTGTATTTTGGAGCAAAATTGCAGAAATTTTTCTAATTTTTGGGCAAAAAGGCAGAAATTTTCCTTATTTTGGGGTAAAACTGCAGAAATTTCACTTATTTTGCGGCAAAATGTCAGAAATTCCCCTTATTTTCGGCAAAAAATGCAGAAAATCCCCTATATTTTAGGGCAAAATTGCAGAAATCTCCCTTATTTGGGGGCAAAAACAGAAATTCCCTTTATTTTGGAGCAAAATTGCAGAAATTTCCCTTTTTATAGCAAAAAGGTATGCATTCTTCTTATTTTCAGGCAAAAAGGCAGAAATTTCCCGTATTTTGGAGTAAAATTGCAAACATTTCACTTATTTCAGGGTAATGTCAGAAATTTTCCTTATTTTGGGACAAAAAGGACAGAAATTCCCTTTGTTTTGGAAGGAAAATACAGAAATTTCACTTCTTTTGAGGCAAAAAGGCAGAAATTCCCCTTATTTTGAAGCAAAAATGAAGAAATTCCCCTAATTGTTGGGCAAAAAGACAGAAATTCTCCTTATTTTGGGGCAAAACTCAGAAATTCCACATATTTTGGGACAAAATTGCAGGAATTTACCTTATTTTGAGGCAAAATTGCAGAAATTTCCCTTATTTGGGGCAAAATTGCAGAAATTTCATTTATTTCAGGGCAAAAAGTCAGAAATTCCTTTTATTTTGGGGCAAAGAGCAGAAATTTCTTTTATTATGGTACAAAATTGAAGAAATTTTTCTTATTTTGAAACAAAAAGGCAGAAAATTCCCCTTATTTTGAGGCAAAAGGCAGAAATTATTCTCAATTTGAGGTAAAATGCAGAAATTCCCTTTATTTTGGGGCTAAAAGGCAGAAATTCCCCGTATTTTGAAGCAAAATTGCAGAAATTCTCATAATTTTCGGGCAAAAAGGCAGAAATTCTCCTTATTTTAGGGTAAAAAGACAGAAAATCTCCTTTTTCGGGAGCAAACAGTCAGAAATTCCCCTTATTTTGGGGCAAAATTGCAGAAATTTCCTTTGCATTGGGGCAAAATTGTAGAAATTTCCCTTATTTTGGGGCAAAATTGCAGAAATTTCACGTATTTCAGGGAAAAAAGGCAGAAATTTTTTTGGGGGGGGGCAAAAAGGCAGAAATTTTTTTTTATTTTGGTACAAAATTGCAGAAATTTTTCTTATTTTGGGGCAAAAATTCAGAAATTCCCCATATTTTGGGGCAAAAAGGCAGAAATTTTGTTTATTTTGGGGAAAAGGCAGAAATTGCACTTATTTTGAGTCAAAAAGGTGGAAAATCCCCTTATTTTGGGGCAAAAATGAAGAAATTTGCTTTTTTATGGCAAAAAGGTATACATTCCCTTTATTTTCGGGCAAAAAGGCAGAAATTCTTTGTATTTTGGAGCAAAATTGCAGAAATTTTTCTAATTTTTGGGCAAAAAGGCAGAAATTTTCCTTATTTTGGGGTAAAACTGCAGAAATTTCACTTATTTTGCGGCAAAATGTCAGAAATTCCCCTTATTTTCGGCAAAAAATGCAGAAAATCCCCTATATTTTAGGGCAAAATTGCAGAAATCTCCCTTATTTGGGGGCAAAAACAGAAATTCCCTTTATTTTGGAGCAAAATTGCAGAAATTTCCCTTTTTATAGCAAAAAGGTATGCATTCTTCTTATTTTCAGGCAAAAAGGCAGAAATTTCCCGTATTTTGGAGTAAAATTGCAAACATTTCACTTATTTCAGGGTAATGTCAGAAATTTTCCTTATTTTGGGACAAAAAGGACAGAAATTCCCTTTGTTTTGGAAGGAAAATACAGAAATTTCACTTCTTTTGAGGCAAAAAGGCAGAAATTCCCCTTATTTTGAAGCAAAAATGAAGAAATTCCCCTAATTGTTGGGCAAAAAGACAGAAATTCTCCTTATTTTGGGGCAAAACTCAGAAATTCCACATATTTTGGGACAAAATTGCAGGAATTTACCTTATTTTGAGGCAAAATTGCAGAAATTTCCCTTATTTGGGGCAAAATTGCAGAAATTTCATTTATTTCAGGGCAAAAAGTCAGAAATTCCTTTTATTTTGGGGCAAAGAGCAGAAATTTCTTTTATTATGGTACAAAATTGAAGAAATTTTTCTTATTTTGAAACAAAAAGGCAGAAAATTCCCCTTATTTTGAGGCAAAAGGCAGAAATTATTCTCAATTTGAGGTAAAATGCAGAAATTCCCTTTATTTTGGGGCTAAAAGGCAGAAATTCCCCGTATTTTGAAGCAAAATTGCAGAAATTCTCATAATTTTCGGGCAAAAAGGCAGAAATTCTCCTTATTTTGGGGCAAAAAGACAGAAAATCTCCTTTTTCGGGAGCAAACAGTCAGAAATTCCCCTTATTTTGGGGCAAAATTGCAGAAATTTCCTTTGCATTGGGGCAAAATTGTAGAAATTTCCCTTATTTTGGGGCAAAATTGCAGAAATTTCACGTATTTCAGGGAAAAAAGGCAGAAATTTTTTTTTATTTTGGTACAAAATTGCAGAAATTTTTCTTATTTTGGGGCAAAAATTCAGAAATTCCCCATATTTTGGGGCAAAAAGGCAGAAATTTTGTTTATTTTGGGGAAAAGGCAGAAATTGCACTTATTTTGAGTCAAAAAGGTGGAAAATCCCCTTATTTTGGGGCAAAAATGAAGAAATTTGCTTTTTTATGGCAAAAAGGTATACATTCCCTTTATTTTTGGGCAAAAAGGCAGAAATTCTTTGTATTTTGGAGCAAAATTGCAGAAATTTTTCTAATTTTTGGGCAAAAAGGCAGAAATTTTCCTTATTTTGGGGTAAAACTGCAGAAATTTCACTTATTTTGCGGCAAAATGTCAGAAATTCCCCTTATTTTCGGCAAAAAATGCAGAAAATCCCCTATATTTTAGGGCAAAATTGCAGAAATCTCCCTTATTTGGGGGCAAAAACAGAAATTCCCTTTATTTTGGGGCAAAATTGCAGAAATTTCCCTTATTATGGGGAAAAATTGCAGAAATTTCCCTTATTTTAGGGCAAAATTGCAGAAATTTCCCTTATTTTGGGGCAAAATTGCAGAAATTTCACTTATTTCAGGAAAAAAAGGCAGAAATTTTCCTTTTTTGGGGACAAAATTGCAGAAATTTCACTTATTTCAGGAAAAAAAGGCAGAAATTTTCCTTTTTGGGGGGCAAAATTGCAGAAATTTCACTTATTTCAGGGAAAAAAGGCAGAAATTTCTCTTATTTTGGGGCAAAAAGGCGGAAATTTCTTTTATTTGGTACAAAATTGCAAAAATTTTTCCTTATTTCGGGGCAAAAAGGCAGATATTCCTGAAATTTTGGTGCAAAAAGCAGAAATTCTATTTATTTTGAGGTAATAAGGCTGAAATTCCCCATATTTTGTGGCAAAAAGGTAGAATATCCCCTTGTTTTGGGGTAAAATTGCAGAAATTTCAATTATTTCAGGGCAAAATTTAGAAATTCCTTTTATTTTTGGGCAAAAAGACAGAAATTCCCTCTATTTTGGGGAAAAAGGCAGAAATTCCACATATATTGATGTAAAACGGCAGAAATTCAACTTATTTTGAGGAAAAAAGGAAGAAATTTCCCTTTTTTTATAACAAAATGGCAAAAATTCCCTTTATTTTTTTTCCAAAAAGGCAGAAAATCCTTATATTTTGGAGCAAAATTGCAGAAATTCACCTAATTTTGGGCAAAATTGCTGAAATTTCGCTTATTTGGGGCAGAATTGTAGAAATTTAACTTATTTCAGGGAAAAATCTCAGAAATTCCACTTATTTTGGGGCAAAAATCAGAAATTCTTTTTGTTTTGGGGCAAAAAGGCAAAAATTCTTCTAATTTTGGCGCAAAAATGCAAAAATTACTTTTATTTTGGGGCAAAAATGAAGAAATTTCCCTTATTTAATGGCAAAAAGGCAGAAAATTCTTTTATTTTGTGGCAAAATTGCAGACATTTATTTTGGGGCAGAGAGGCAGAAATTCCTTTTATTTTTGGGCAAAATTCCAGAAATTCCCCTCATTTTGGGGCAAAATTGCAGAAATTTCCCTTATTTTGGGCCAGAAAGGCAGAGATTCCCCCAGTTTTGGGTCGAAAAGGCAGAAATGCCCCGTTTTTTGGACAAAATTCCAGAAATTGCCCTTATTTTCGTGCAAAATTGCAGCAATTTTTCTTATTTTGGAGCAAAAAGCCAGAAATTCTTATTTTGGGGCAAAATTGCACATTAATGATTTTGGTGACAATTATTTTGGGTATATAAATTATTCTGACATTGATTATTTTGGTAACGTTAATTCTTTAGTAAACATTAATTATTTCAGTGACATTAATCATTTAGATGACATCAAAAATTTTGGTGACATTAATACTTTTGGTGACAGCGAGAGAGCAGAGAAAGAGAGGAGTGTAAGAGTGTGTCAAGATTCAAAAAGGAGAGGAGAGAGAGTAGAAAGAGGGTAGAGTGACAAAGAGAGCAAGATGAGAGATAGGAGAGATAGGAGAGGAGAGACATGATAAACAGAGACAGAGAAGAGAGAAAGAGACATTGAAAGCAAGAGAGAGAAGAGAGAGGAGAGAGATTGAAGCAAGAGAGAGGAGAGAGCAAAGAGAAGAGAGAGGAGAGAATAGAAAGATGGAAAGACAGAATAGAAAGAGTTTAGAGAGAAAAAAAGAGAGAGATGAGAAACAAAGAGACAGAGAAGAGATAGAGGAAAGAGATTAGAGTGAGAAGAGTGTAAGAGACAGAGAGGAGAAAGAGGAGAAAGAGAAGTGTAAGAGAGAGAAAATAGAGAGGAGAGAGTAGAAAGAGGAGAGATAGAGAGAAAAAGGGAAGGAAGAGAAAGACAGATGAGAAAGAGTGAGACAGAGAAGAGAGAGTGAAGAGAGAGGAGAGGAGAGAGATATTAAAGTGAGAGAAGCGTAAGAGACAAGAGAGAAGCGAGAGAGAGGAGAGAGAAAGGGAGATAGAGGAGAGAGAGAGAATAAAGAGGAGATAGAAAAAAGAGAGGAGTGAAAGTTAAAGAGAGAGAGGAGAAAGACACAACAAAGAGACAGAGAGGAGCGAGAAAGATAGAAATAGGAGAAAGGTGAGAAAGAGAAAAAGAAAGAGGACAGAGAGGAGGGAGAGAATAATAGATAATGGAGAGAAAAAGAAGAGAGAGGAGAGAGAAAGAAAAAAATGAGAGAAAGAGGAGAGAGAGGCGAGAGGAGAGAGAGGAACGAATAAGAGAGAGAGTAGAAAGAGAGAGTCGAGAGAGAGAGGGGAGAGACAAAAAGATAGAGGGGAAGGAGAGAGTGGAGAGAGATAAAGGAGATAGAGAGATAGAGAGGAGAGAGAGAAAGAGAAAATCATAGAGAAAGAGAGGATAAAGAGAAGAAAGAGGAGAGTGAAAAATTGAGAGATGACAGAGAGGAAAAAGAGGCGAGAGCGGCAACAGATGGAGAGAGGAGAGAAAGGAGATAAAGGTAAAGGGAAAGAACGGAGAGATGAAGAGAAAAAGAGAGAAGAGGTAGGAGAGAGAAAGAGAGACAGAGAAGGGAGAGTAGTAGTTTCAACTTTTTAGTTACTGGGGTAGTGTCTTCAGTCAATAACGAAGTACAGCAGGTTTCGGGTACTTCCCAGTTGTTTTGGGTGATTCGCGTGTAGTTTCAACTTTTCAGTCACCGGTTCAGCATTTTTAGTCACGACGTGCAGCATGTGTCGGGGACTTTCCACTCGTTATGTGTGGTTCGCGAGACGTATCAACTTTTCAGTCACCGGGACAGCGTTTTCTATCACAAAGGACATGCAGCCTATTCCAGGGCATACCCAGTCGTTTTTGGTGAATTGCGGGTTGTTTCACCTTTTCAGTCTCTGAAACAGTTTTTTCAATCACTTTCTATGAGCAGCCCATTTCGAGAACTTCCCAGTCGTTTTGGGTGGTTGGCGGGTCGCTTCAACTTTTTAGTCACCAGTACAGCATTTTCTGTCAACTCCGACGTGCAGCCCGTTCAAAAGACTTACCAGTCGTTTTGGGAGCTTCACGGGTCGTTTGACCTTTTGAGTCACCAGGATATGTTTTCAGTCACTTCCGACGTACAGTTCTTTCTCAGGACTTCCCAGTCGTTTTCCATGATTTGCGGGTCATTTCAACTTTTCAATCACCGAAGAAAAGTTTTCAGTCAATTCCAACGTGCAACCTGTTCCGTGGTCTTCCCACTCGTTTTGAGTTGTGTGCGGGTCGTTTCAACTTTTCTGCCAAAGGGGCAGCGATTCAGTCACTTCAGACATGCAACCCGTTCCGTAGTCTTCCAACTCGTTTTGAGCTGTGTGCGGGTCTTTTCAACTTTTCTGTCAAATGAGCAACGTTTCAGTCATGTCAGACATGCAGCCCATCCGGTGACTTCCCATTCGTTTTGGGTGGTTCTCGAAACGTTTAAACTTTACAGTCACCGGGTAGAATTTTCAGTCATTTCCGACGTGCATCCCATTCCGGATACTTCCCAGTCGTTTTGGTGAGTCACATGTCGTTTCAACCTCTTAGTCACCGGGGAAACTTTCTCAGTACCTTCCGACGTTCATCCCATACCGGTGACTTCCCAGTCAAGATGGGCGATTGGCGTTTCATTACAAATTTTCAGTCATTGGGGCACTATTCTCAGTCAATTCCTATGAGCAGCCCGTTTCGATGACTTCTGAGTATTTTTTGCGTGGTTCGCTCGAAATTGGAATATTTCATTCACCTGGACAGCGTTTTCAGTCAATTTCAACGTGCAGCTCGTTCCAGGAACTTCCCAGTTGTTTTGGGTAATTCTCGGTTCGTTTCAACTCTTCAGTCACCGCAAAATCATTTTCAGTTAATTCGGACGTGCAACCCATTCTGACGACTTCCCAGTCTATTTGTGAATTTTGTGGGTCGTTTGAACTTTTCAGTCACCCGGTAAGCGTTTTAGTCACTTTCAATGTGAAGCACATTCCGGAGACTTCACAGTCGTTTTCAGAGGTTCGCGAGTGTTTTCTATTTTCATTCACTTGGGGCAACATTTTCCGTAACTTCCTACGTGCAGCCCATTCGGTGATCTTCCCAGTCGTTTTTGGTGGTTTGTGAGTTGTTTCAACTTTACAGTAAGTGGGACTGCTTTTTCAGTCACTTCCGACCTGCGGCACATTCCGGGTCTTCCAGTCGTTTAAGGAGGATCACGGTTCAAGTTTCCTGTCATCAGAGCAGCGTTCTCAATTAATTCCAAAGTGCAGTTTAATCTCGGGACTTCCTAGTCGTTTTGGGTGATTCGCGGGTCATTTCAACTTTAAGTCAATGGGCAGTGTCTTCTGTCAATTTCTAAGTGCATCCCGTTCTGATGACCTCTCAATCATTTTGTGAGGTTCGCGTGTCGTTTCAATATTCAGTTACCGATGCAGCATTGTCAGTCATGTCCGACGTGCAGACCGTTTCATGGACTTACCATTTGTTTTGTGTGGTTCTCAGTTTCATTCAACTTTTCAGTAACCAGACACGCATTTTCAGTCACGTTAAGCAGCACATTTCTGGGACTTCCCAGTCATTTCGGGTGGTTCACATATCGTTTCACCTTTAAAGTTTCTGGGGCAGCGTTTTCAGTATAGTCTGCCAATTCTGGGGACTTTCCAGACATTTAGGATAGTTCTTAGGTCGTGTCAACTTTTCAATCACAGGTCAGCGTTTTCTATCACTTCCTATGTGCAGCCAATTCCGTGAATTTCCTAGTCGTTTTGCGTGGTTCGCCCTTCCTTTCAATTTTTCAGTCACCAAGGCAACGTTTGGGCAACTTTTTCAGTAACTACTAACATGCACCCATTCTGGAGACTTCCCAGTCGTTTTGGTGGTTCTCCTGTGTTTTCAAATTTTCAGTCACACGGGCAGCGTTTTCAGTCACTTCCGACGTACAACTCGTTTCATGGACTTCCCAATCGTTTCAAAAGTTTCGCATGTCATTTCAACTTATCAGTAACCGGGCAGCGTTTTCAGTCACTTCCGACGTACAGCCCATGGTGGGGACTTTCCAGTCTTTATTGTTGTTTCGCTTGTCGTTTCGACTTTTCAGTCACTGAAGCAGAGATTTGCGTCACTTCCTATTTGCAAGCTCTTTACGGAAATTTCCCAGTCATTTCTGGTCGTTTCAACCTTTCAGCCCCCGGGTCAGCGTTTTCAGTCACGTCCGACGTGCTGACCATTCCGTGTACTTCCTAGTTGTTTTGGGTGGTTCGCGTTTCAACTTTTTATTCACCTGGGCAGCGTTTTCAGTCAAATTTGACATGTAGCCCATTCAGGAGAATCTCCAGTTGTACTTAGTAGTTTTTGGGTCGTTTCAAGTTTACAGTCAACGGGTAGACTTTTCAATCACTTCGGACGTGCAGCCAATTCTGGGGAATTCAAAGTCGTTTTGGGTTGATCGCAGTTCATTTCAACTTTTCAGTCATGGAAGTAGCGTTTTGTGTCAATTCCTATGTGCAGCCCATTTCAGCGTTTTCCCAGTCGTTCGATGGACGTTTCTACGTATCTAGCGTGTTCAGTCACTATGGACATGCAGCCAGTAATGGGGACTTCCAAATTGTTTTTTTGGTTCGGAGGTCGTTTCAACCATTCAGTCACCGGGTAGAGTTTTTAGTCGGTTCCGATGTGTAGCATGTTCTGCGGACTTCATTGTCGTTTTCGGTGGTTCGCGAGTTGTTTTAAATTGTTGAACACCAGGGCAGCGTTTTCAGTCATATCCGACGTGCAGCTTATTCTGGGGACTTCCCAGTCGTTTTGGGAGGTTTGCTGGTCGTTTTAAAGTTACAGTCAAAGTTTAGACTTTTGAGTCACTTCTGACGTGTAGTCAGTTCCAGGGACTCCCTATTTGTTTCGTGTAAATCGCAGTTCGTTTCTACATTTCACTGTTTAGGGGTAGCGTTTTTTAGTCACTTTTAAATAGCCGCTGTGCCGGGGTTCACCAGTCGCTTTTGGTGGATCACAGTTAGTTTCAACTTTTTAAGTCTCTGAGGCAGTGTTTTTCGTCACAACCGACATGAAATACGTTGCAGAGACAGTCGTTTTGTGTGGTTGGCGGGTCGAATAATTTTGTAAGTCACCAGCACACCGATTTTAGCCACTTTCTACGGGCAACCCTTCCGGTGACTTCTAAGATGTTTCGGGTGGTTCCCGGTTCGTTTCAACTTTTCAGTCAACAGTGCAGCGTTTTCAGTCACTTCTGACATGCCAACCATTCCTGTGACTACCCAGTCGTTTAGGCTTGTGCACGGGTCGTTTCAACTTTTCAGTCACCCGCCTAGCGTTTTCAATCACTTCCGACGTGCAACCCACTCCGTGGACTTCCCAGTTGCTTTGACTGGTTCGCTGATCGTTTCAAATTTACAGTCACCTGTGTAGCATATTTCACTTATTTCCGATGTGCAGCTCATTTCGAAAAATTACCAGTAGTTTCGTGTGGTTTCCAGGTCGTTTCAACTCTTCAGTCACTCGGGCATTGTTTTCAGTCACTCCCAAAGTGCAACTGATTCCTTGGTCTTCCCAGAGACATTGACAGGTTCGCGGGTCTATTTAAATTTACCGGTGAAGTTTGCAGTCACTTCCGACGTGCAGTCCATTCTGGGTACTTCCAAGTCTTTTTTTGTAAATCACATATTCTTTCAACTCTTCAGTCAGCGGGACAGCGTTTTCAGTCATAACCGATGTTCATCTTATTCCGGGTACTTCCTAGTCGTTTTTGCTGTTTCGCCTGTCGTTTCTACTTTCAGTCACCGGGGCAGCGTTTTCAGGAACTACCAACGTGCAGCTAATCCAAGGTCTTCCCAGTCGTTTTGTGTTATTCACAGATCGTTTCTACCGAGGCAGGGTTTTCAAACACTCCCTACGTGCAGTCTACTCTGTGGACTTCCCAGTCACTTAGGGTGGGACTCAGTTCTTTTCAACTTTTCGGTCAGTCGGGCAGTGTTTTCAGTCACTTCTTATGTGCAGCCTATTCCAAAAACTTCCTGGTCGTTTTGGGTCATTTCCGGGTCGTTTTACCCTTTCAGTATCCGGGGCAACGTTTTCTATTATAACCCACGCGCCGTATGTTTCTGGTACTTTATAGTCGTTTAGTGAGGTTTGCGAAGCGTGTAACCTTTTCAGTCACCAAGGAAGCGTTTTCAGTCATTTACGACATGCAACCTATTACTGAGATTTCACAGTCGTTTCGTGTGGTTCGCGTGTCGTTTAAACTTCTTAGTCACCCGGGCAGCGTTTTTAATGACTTGTGACGGGCAACCCGTTTCGTGAACTTCACTGTCGTTTCAGGTGATTTCGAGTTGTTTCAACAGTTCAATCACCGGGTAGACTTTTCATTTACCTCCGACGTGCAGCCCATTCCGTGGACTTACCTGTCCTGTGGAGTGGTTCGCAGGTCATTTCATCTTTTCAGTCACCGGGGCACGTTTTCATTCATATCGGACGTGCAGTTTATTCCGAGGACTTCCCAGTCGTTTTGGCTGGTTAGACTGTCCTTTCAACTTTTCATTCACCAAGGCTGGGTATTCAGTAAATATTGACATGCAACCCATTCCGGGGACTTCTTAGTCGTTTTGGGTGTTTCGTGGGTCTTTTCAACTTTTCAGTTACAGTGGCAGCGTTTTCAGATACTTCCGATGTGCAGCTCATATTGGAGAGTCCCAGTCTTTTCGGTTTGTACCCGGGTTAGGGTTAGTGTTACGGTTAGGGTTAGGGTTCGGGTTCGGGTTCAAGTTAAAGTTAGGGTTAGGGCTAGAGTTAGAGTGGTGCGCATGTGCAGTGGTTAGAATTAGGGTTAGGGCTAGGGTTAAGGTTAGGGTTATGGTTATTGTTAGGTTTAGGGTTTAGGGTTTAGGGTTGTTTAGGGTTTAGGGTTTAGTGTTTAGGGTTTAAGGTTTAGGGTTTAGGATTGTTTAAGATTTAGGGTGGTTTAGGTTTAGGGTTTAGGGTTTAGAGTTTAGGATTGTTTAAGGTTTAGGGTTGTTTAGGGTTTAGGGTTTAAAGTTGTTGAGGGTTGTTTAGGGTATAGTGTTTAGGGTTAAGGGTTTAGGGTTGTTTAGTGTTTAGTGTTTAGAGTTTAGGGTTGTTTAGGGTTTAGTGTTTAAGGTTTAGGGTTTAGGGTTGTTTGGTGTTTAGTGTTTAGTGTTGTTTAGGGTATAGTGTTAATGGTTTAGGGTTAGGGTTTAGTGTTTAAGGTTTAGGGTATAGGGTTGTTTAGGGTTTAGTGTTTAGGGTTGTTTATGGTTTAGTGATTAGGGTTGTTCAGGGTTGTTTAGAGTTTAGTGTTTAGGGTTATTCAGGGTTTAGGATTTAGGGTTGTTCAGGGTTTAGGATTTATGGTCGTTCAGGGTTTAGTATTTAGGGTTTAAGGTTAAGGGGTTAGGGTTAGGGTTAGAGTTAGGGTTAGCATTAGGGTTAGAGTTAGGGTTATGGGGTTATGTTAGGCTTAGGGTTAGGGTTAGGGCTAGGGGGTTAAGGTTAGGGTTAGGGTTAGGGTTAGGTTTAGGTTTAGGGTTAGGGTTATGGTTTTTGTTAGATTTATGGTTTAGGATTTAGGGTTTAGGGTTTAAGGTTTAGGGTTTAGGATTGTTTAAGTTTTAGGGTGGTTTAGGTTTAGGTTATAGCGTTTAAGATTGTTTAATGTTTAGGGTTGTTTAGGGTTTAGCGTTTAGAGTTGTTTAGAGTTGTTTAGGGTTGTTTAGGATTTAGTGTATAGGGTTGTTAAGGGTTTATGATATAGGATTTTTTAAGGTTTATGGTGTAGGGTTGTATAGTGTTTTAGGGTTTAGAGTTATGGTTGTTTAGGGTTTAGGATTGTTTAGGGTATAATGTTTAGGGTTAAGGATTTAGGGTTGTTTAGGGTATAGTGTTAATGGTTTAGGGGTTTTTAGCGTTTAGTGTTAAGGTGCTTTTTGATTAGTGTTTAGGGTTTTTCAGGGTTTAGGGTTTAGGGTTGTTCAGGGTTTAGAATTTAAGGTGTTAGGGATAGTGTTAGGGTTAGGTTTATGGTGAGGATTAGGGTTAGGGTTAGGGTTAGGTTTAGGGTTAGGGTTAGGGTTACACTTAGGAGGTTAGGTTTATTGTTAGGATTAGGGTTAGGGTTAAAGTTAAGGTTAGGTTTAGTGTTAAGGTTATGTTTACAATTAGGTTTCAGTTTAGAATTAAGGTTAAAGGTAGGGTAAGGGTTAGGGTTAGGATTACGATTAGAGGGTTAGGTTTATGGTTAGGATTAGGGTTATGGTTAGGGTTAGGCTTAGGGTTAGTGTTAGGATTAGTGTTAGTGTTTGGGTTAGGGTTAGGGTTAGGGTTAGGGTTAGGGTTAGGGTTACGGTTAGGGTTAGGTTTAGGGTTATGGTTATTGTTAGGTTTATGGTTCAGGGTTAAAAGTTTAGGGTTTAGGATTGTTTAAGTTTTAGTGTGGATTAGGTTTAGGGTTTAAAGTTTAGTGTTAGTGTTAGGGTTAGGGTTAGGTTTAGGGTTTAGGATTTAGTGTTAGGATTAGGATTAGGGTTAGGATTAGGGTTAGGGTTATGGTTAGGGTTAGGGTTAGGCTTAGGGTTAGAAATAAGGTTAGGGTTAGGGTTAGGGTTAGGGTTAGGTTTAGTGTTAGTGTTAGCTTTAGAAATATGGTCAGGATTAGGGCTAGGGTTAAGGTTATGTTTATTGTAAGGTTTAGGGTTAGGTTTAGATTTAAGGTTATAGTTAGGGTTAGGGTTAGTGTTACGATTACGGGCTTAGGTTTATGGTTAGTATATTAGGGTTAGGGTTTAGTGTTAGGATTAGTGTTAGTGTGAGGGTTTGGGTTATTTTTAGGGTTATGATTAGGGTTAGGTTTAAAGTTATGGTTATTTTTAGGTTTAGGGTTTAGAATTTAAGGTTTAGGGTTTAGGAATGTTTAAGGTTTAGGGTGGATTGGGATTATGGTTTAGAGTTTAGTGTTAGGTTTAGGGTTAGAGTTAGGTTTAGGGTTTAGGGTTTAGTGTAAGGTTAAGGCTTAGGGTTAAGTTTAGGTTTAGGGTTAGGGTTAGTGTTACATTTAGGGTTAGGGTTAGAGATAGGGTTAGGGTTAGGGTTAGGTTTAGGGTTAATGTTATTGTTAGGTTTAGGATTTAGGGTTTAATGTTTAGGGTTTAGAATTGTTTGAGGTTTAGGGTGGATTAGGTATAGGGTTTACAGTTTAGTGTTGGGGTTAGTAATAGGGTTAGTTTTAGGGTTTAGGGTTTAATGTTAGGGTTAGGGTTAGGGTTATGGTTAGGTTAAGGGTTATGGTTATTGTTAGGTTTAGAATTTAGTGTTTAGGGTTTAAGGTTTAGGATTTAGGGTTTAGGGTTGTTTAAGGTTTAAGGTGGATTAGGTTTATGGTTTATAGTTTAGTATCAGGTTTAGGGTTAGGTTTAGGATTAGAGTTATGGTTAGGGTTAAGGTTAGGGTTAGGGTTAGGGTTAGGGTTAGTGTTATGGATAGGGTTAGGTTTATGTTTAGGGTTTATGGTTCAGTGTTAGGATTAGGGTTAGGGTTAGGGTTACGGTTAGGGTTAGGGTTAGGTTTAGGATTAAGGTTAGGGTTAGGGTTAGGGATAAGCTTAGTGTTAGGGTTAGTTTTAGGGTTATGGTTATTGTTAGGTTTAGGGTTAAGGTTTAGGGTTTAAGGTTAGGTTTTGGGATTCTTTAATGTTTAGGATCGATTATGTCTAGGGTTTAGAGTTTAGTGTTAGGAATAGCGTTAGGGTTAGGTTTAGGGTTTAGGGTTTAGTGTTAGGGTTAGGGTTAGGGTTAGGGTTAGGGTTAGGGTTAGGGTTAGGGTTGGGGTTATGTTTAGGGTTAGGGTTTTGGTTATGGTTAGGGTTAAATTTATGGTTAGGATTAGGGTTAGGGTTAGGGTTAGGGTTAAGTTTAGGGTTTAGGCTATAGTGTTAGGATTAGGGTTAGGGTTAGGGTTAGGGTTAGGGTTAGGGTTAGGGTTAGGGTTAGGGTTAGGGTTAGGGTTATGGTTAGTGTTATGGTTATTGTTAAGTTTAAAATTTAGGGTTTAGGGTTTAGGGTTTAAGGTTTTGGGTTTAGGATTGTTTAAATTTTAGCGTGGTTTAGGTTTATGGTTTAGTGTTTAGGGTTTTGAAGTGAGAGAAGCCTAAGAGACAGGGGAGAAGCAAGAGAGAAGAGAGAGAAAAAGAGATAGAGGAGAGAGAGTATAAAGAAGAGACAGAAAAAAGAGAGAGGAGTGAAAGTTAAAGAGAGAGAGGAGAAAGAGAAGAGAGAAGACAGAGGAGAGAGAAGAGAGAAGAGAGACAGAAAGAGTGAGAGGAGAGGAGAAAGACACAACAAAGAGACAGAGAGGAGTGAGGAAAGTGAGAGATAGGAGAAAGGCGAGAAAGAGAAAGAGAAAGAGGACAGATCGGAGGGAGAGAATAATAGATAATTGAGAGAAAGAGAAGAGAGAGGAGAGAGAAAGAGAAAAAAATGAGAAAAAAAGGAGAGAGAGGAGAGAGGAGAGAAAGGAACGAATAAGAGAGAGAGTAGAGAGAGTCGAGAGAGAGAGGGGAGAGAAAGAAAGAAGTGAAGGAGAGAGTGGAGAAAGATAAAGGAAATAGAGAGATAGGAAAAAGAGAGAGAAAGAGAAAAACAGAGAAAGAGAGGATAAAGAGAAGAAAGAGGAGAGTGAAAAATTGAGAGATGACAAAAAGGAAAGAGTCGAGAGCGACAACAGATGGAGAGAAAGAGGAGAGAAAGGAGATAAAGGTAAAGAGAAAGAACGGAGAGATGAAGAGAAAAAGAGAGAAGAGGTAGGAGAGAGAAAGAGACAGAAAAAGGGGAGAGTAGTAGTTTCAACTTTTCAGTCACTGGGGTAGTGTCTTCAGTCAATAACGAAGTACAGCAGGTTTCGGGTACTTCCCAGTTGTTTTGGGTGATTCGCGTGTAGTTTCAATTTTCAGTCACCGGTTCAGCATTTTTAGTCACGACGTGCAGCATGTGTCGGGGACTTTCCACTCGTTATGTGTGGTTCGCGAGACGTATCAACTCTTTAGTCACCGGGACAGCGTTTTCTATCACAAAGGACATGAAGCCGATTCCAGGGCGTACCCAGTCGTTTTTGGTGGATTGCGGGTTGTTTCACCTTTTCAATCTCCGAAACAGTTTTTTCAATCACTTTCTATGAGCAGCCCATTTTGAGAACTTCCCAGTCGTTTTGGGTGTTTGGCGGGTCGCTTCAACTTTTTAGTCACCAGTACAGCATTTTCTGTCAACTCCGACGTGCAGCCCGTTCAGAAGACTTACCAGTCGTTTTGGAAGCATCACGGGTCGTTTGACCTTTTGAGTCACCGAGATATGTTTTCAGTCACTTTCGACTTACAGTTCTTTCTCAGGACTTCCCAGTCGTTTTCCATGATTTGCGGGTCATTTCAACTTTTCAATCACCGAAGAAAAGTTTTCAGTCAATTCCAACGTGCAACCCGTTCCGTGGTCTTCCCACTCGTTTTGAGTTGTGTGCGGGTCGTTTCAACTTTTCTGCCAAAGGGGCAGCGATTCAGTCACTTCAGACAAGCAACTCGTTCCGTAGTCTTCCAACTCGTTTTGAGCTGTGTGCGGGTCTTTTTAACTTTTCTGTCAAATGAGCAACGTTTCAGTCATGTCAGACATGCAGCCCATCCGGTGACTTCCCATTCGTTTTGGGTGGTTCTAGAAACGTTTAAACTTTACAGTCACCGGGTAGAATTTTCAGTCATTTCGGACGTTCATCCCATTCCGGATACTTCCCAGTCGTTTTGGTGGGTCACATGTGGTTTCAACTTCTTAGTCACCGGGGAAACTTTCTCAGTACCTTCCAACGTTCATCCCATACCGGTGACTTCCCAGTCAAGATGGGCGATTGGCGTTTCATTACAAGTTTTCAGTCATTGGGGCACTATTCTCAGTCAATTCCTATGAGCAGCCCGTTTCGATGACTTCTGAGCTCTTTTTTGCGTGGTTCGTTCGAAATTGGAATATTTCATTCACCTGGACAGCGTTTTCATTCAATTCCGACGTGCAGCTCGTTCCAGGAACTTCCCAGTTGTTTTGGGTAATTCTCAGGTCGTTTCAACTCTTCAGTCACCGCAAAATCATTTTCAGTTAATTCGGACGTGCAACCCATTCTGAGGACTTCCCAGTCTTTTTGTGAATTTTGTGGGTCGTTTGAACTTTTCAGTCACCCGGTAAGCGTTTTAGTCACTTCCAATGTGAAGCACATTCCAGAGACTTCCCAGTCGTTTTCAGAGGTTCGCGAGTGTTTTCTATTTTCATTCACTTGGGGCAGCGTTTTCCGTAACTTCCTACGTGCAGCCCATTCGGTGACCTTCCCAGTCGTTTTTGGTGGTTTGTGAGTTGTTTCAACTTTACAATAAGCGGGACTGCTTTTTCAGTCACTTCCGACCTGAGGCACATTCCGGGTCTTCCAGTCGTTTAAGGAGGATCACGGTTCAAGTTTTCTGTCATCAGAGCAGCATTCTCAATTAATTCCAACGTGCAGTTTAATATCGGGACTTCCTAGTCGTTTTGGGTGATTCGCGGGTCATTTCAACTTTAAGTCAATGGGCAGTGTCTTCTGTCAATTTCTAAGTGCATCCCGTTCTGATGACCTCTCAATCCTTTTGTGTGGTTTGCGTGTCGTTTCAATATTCAGTTACCGATGCAGCGTTGTCAGTCATGTCCGATGTGCAGACCCTTTCATGGACTTAACATTTGTTTTGTGTGGTTCTCGGTTTCATTCAACTTTTCAGTAACCAGACACGCATTTTCAGTCACGTTATGCAGCACATTTCTGGGACTTCCCAGTCATTTCGGGTGGTTCACATACCGTTTGAACCTTTAAAGTTTTTGGGGCAGCGTTTTCAGTATAGTCTGCCCATTTTGGGGACTTTCCAGACATTTAGGATAGTTCTTAGGTCGTTTCAACTTTTCAATCACCGGTCAGCGTTTTCTATCACTTCCTGTGTGCAGCCGATTCCGTGAATTTCCCAGTCGATTTGCGTGGTTCGCCCTTCGTTTCAATTTTTCAGTCACCAGGGCAACGTTTGGGCAACTTTTTCAGTAACTTCTGACATGCACCCATTCTGGAGACTTCCCAGTCGTTTTCGGTGGTTCTCTTGTGTTTTCAAATTTTCAGTCACACGGGCAGCGTTTTTAGTCACTTCCGACGTACTCGTTTCATGGACTTCCCAGTCGTTTCAAAAGTCTCGCATGTCATTTCAACTTATCAGTAACTGGGCAGCATTTTCAGTCACTTCCGACGTCCAGCCCATGGCGGGGACTTCCCAGTCTTTATTGTTTCGCTGATCGTTTCGACTTTTCAGTCACTGAAACAGAGATTTGCGTAACTTCCTATTTGCAAGGTCTTTACGGAAATTTCCCAGTCATTTCTGGTCGTTTCAACCTTTCAGCCCCCGGGTCAGCGTTTTCAGTCACGTCCGACGTGCTGACCATTCCGTGTACTTCCTAGTTGTTTTGGGTTGTTCGCGTTTCAACTTTTTATTCACCTGGGCAGCGTTTTCAGTCAAATTTGACATGCAGCCCATTCACCAGAATCTCCCGTTGTACTTGGTAGTTCTTGGGTCGTTTCTACAGGCAACGGGTAGACTTTTCAATCACTACCGACGTGCAGCCAATTCCGGGGAATTCCAAGTCGTTTTGGGTTGATCGCAGTTCATTTCAACTTTTCAGTCATGGAAGTTGCGTTTTGTGTCAATTCCTATGTGCAGCCCATTTCAGCGTTTTCCCAGTCGTTTTGCGTGGTTCGATGGACGTTTCTACGTATCAGTCACCAGGGTAGCGTGTTCAGTCACTATGGACATGTAGCCCATAATGGGGACTTCCGAATTGTTTTTTTGGTTCGGAGGTCGTTTCAACCATTCAGTCACCGGGTAGAGTTTTTAGTCGGTTCCGATGAGTAGCATGTTCTGCGGACTTCATTGTCGTTTTCGGTGGTTCGCGAGTTGTTTTAAATTGTTGAACACCAGGGCAGCGTTTTCAGTCATATCCGACGTGCAGCTTATTCTGGGGACTTCCCAGTCGTTTTGGGAGGTTTGCTGGTTGTTTTAAAGTTACAGTCAAAGTTTAGACTTTTGAGTCACTTCCGACGTGTAGTCAGTTCCGGGGACTCCCTATTTGTTTCGTGTGGATCGCAGTTCGTTTCTACATTTCACTGTTTAGGGGTAGCGTTTTCAGTCACTTTTAAATAGCTGCTGTGCCGGGGGTTCACCAGTCGCTTTTGGTGGATTGCAGTTAGTTTCAACTTTTTAAGTCTCTGAGGCAGTGTTTTTCGTCACAACCGACATGAAATACGTTTCAGAGACAGTCGTTTTGTGTGGTTGGCGGGTCGAATAATTTTGTAAGTCACCAGCGCACCGATTTTAGTCACTTTCTACGGGCAACCCTTCCGGTGACTTAAGATGTTTCGGGTGGTTCCCGGTTCGTTTCAACTTTTCAGTCAACAGTGCAGCGTTTTCAGTCACTTCTGACATGTCACCCATTCCTGTGACTACCCAGTCGTTTCGGATTGTGCACGGGTCATTTCAACTTTTCAGTCACCCGCGTAGCGTTTTCCATCACTTCCGACGTGCAACCCACTCCGTGGACTTCCCAGTTGCTTTGACTGGTTCGCTGATCATTTCAAATTTACAGTCACCTGTGTAGCATTTTCACTTATTTCCGATGTGCAGCTCATTTCGAAAAATTACCAGTAGTTTCGTGTGGTTTCCAGGTTGTTTCAACTCTTCAGTCACTCGGGCATTGTTTTCAGTCACTCCCAAAGTGCAACTGATTCCTTGGTCTTCCCAGAGACATTGACAGGTTCGCGGGTCTATTTAAATTTACCGGTGAAGTTTGCAGTCACTTCCGACGTGCAGTCCATTCTGGGTACTTCCAAGTCTTTTTTTGTAAATCATATTCTTTCAACTCTTCAGTCAGCGGGACAGCGTTTTCAGTCATAACCGATGTTCATCTTATTCCAGGTACTTCCTAGTCGTTTTTGCTGTTTCGCCTATCGTTTCTAGATTCAGTCACCGGGGCAGCGTTTTCAGGAACTACCAACGTGCAGCTAATCCAAGGTCTTCACAGTCGTTTTGGGTTATTCGCAGATCGTTTCTAACGAGGCAGCGTTTTCAAACACTCCCTACGTGCAGTCTACACTGTGGACTTCCCAGTCACTTAGGGTGGGACTCAGTTCATTTCAACTTTTCATTCACCAGGAAAGCGTTTTCAGGTACTTCCAATGTGCAGCCTATTCTGGGAACAGGCCTGTCGCTTTTGATGGATCCCAGTTCTTTTCAACTTTTCTGTCAGTCGGGCAGTGTTTTCAGTCACTTCTTATGTGCAGCCTATTCCAAAAACTTCCTAGTCATTTTGGGTCTTTTCCGGGTCGTTTTACCCTTTCAGTATCCGGGGCAACGTTTTCCGTTATAACCCACGCGCAGTATGTTTCTGGTACTTTACAGTCGTTTAGTGAGGTTTGCGAAGCGTGTAACTTTTTCAGTCACCAAGGAAGCGTTTTCAGTCATTTACGACATGCAACCTATTTCTGAGATTTCACAGTCGTTTCGTGTGGTTCGCGTGTCGTTAAAACTTCTTAGTCACCCAGGCAGCGTTTTTAATGACTTGTGACGTGCAACCCGTTTCGTGAACTTCACTGTCGTTTCAGGTGATTTCGAGTCGTTTCAACATTTCAATCACCGGGTAGACTTTTCATTTACCTCCGACGTGCAGCTCATTCCGTGGACTTACCTGTCCTGTGGCGTGGTTCGCAGGTCATTTCATCTTTTCAGTCACCAGGGCACGTTTTCATTCATATCAGACGTGCAGTTTATTCCGAGGACTTCCCAGTCGTTTTGGCTGGTTAGACTGTCCTTTCAACTTTTCATTCACCAAGGCTGGGTATTCAGTAAATATTGGCATGCAACCCATTCCGGGGACTTCTTAGTCGTTTTGGGTGTTTCTTGGGTCTTTTCAACTTTTCAGATACAGGGGCAGCGTTTTCAGATACTTCCGATGTGCAGCTCATATCGGAGAGTCCCAGTCTTTTCGGTTTGTACCCGGGTTAGGGTTAGTGTTAGGGTTAGGGTTAGGGTTCGGGTTCGGGTTCAGTTTAAAGTTAGGGTTAGGGCTAGAGTTAGAGTGGTGCGCATGTGCAGTGTGTTGCGCATGCACCGAGTGTTGCGCATGCGCAGAGTTGTTAGGATTAGGGTTAGGGTTAGGGCTATGGTTATTGTTAGGTTTAGGGTTTAGGGTTTAGTGTTTAGGGTTTAAAGTTTAGGGTTTAGGATTGTTTAAGATTTAGGGTGGTTTAGGTTTAGTGTTTAGGGTTTAGAGTTTAGGATTGTTTAAGGTTTACGGTTGTTTAGGGTATAGTGTTTAGAGTTAAAAGTTTAGGGTTGTTTAGTGTTTAGTGTTTAGGGTTTAGGGTTTTTTAAGGTTTAGTGTTTAAGGTTTAGGGTTTAGGGTTGTTTTGGGTTTAGTGTTTAGTGTTGTTTAGGGTATAGGGTTGTTTAGGGTTTAGTGTTTAGGGTTGTTTATGGTTTAGTAATTAGGGTTGTTTAGGGTTGTTTAGAGGTTAGTGTTTAGGGTTATTCAGGGTTTATGATTTAGGGTTGTTCAGGGTTTAGGATTTATGGTTGTTCAGGGTTTAGGATTTAGGGATTAAGGTTAAGGGGTTAGGGTTAGGGTTAGGTTTAGGTTTAGGGTTAGGGTTAGGGTTATGGTTATTCTTAGATTTATGGTTTAAAATGTAGGGTTTATGGTTTAAGGTTTAGGGTTTAGGATTGTTTAAGTTTTAGGGTGGTGTAGGTTTAGGGTATAAGGTTTAGCGTTTAAGATTGTTTAATGTTTAGGGTTGTTTAGGTTTTAGCGTTTAGAGTCCCTAACCCTAAAGGTTTTTTAGGGTTGTTTATGATTTAGTGTTTAGGGTTGTTCCGGATTTATGATTTAGGATTTTTTATGGTTTAGGGTTTAAAGTTGTATAGTGTTTTAGGGTTTAGGGTATAATGTTTAGGGTTAAGGGTTTAGGGTTGTTTAATGGTTTTAGGGTTTAGGCTTGTTTAGGGTTTAGTGTTTATGGTTTAGGGTTTTTAGCGTTTAGTGTTTAGAGTTTAGGGTGCTTTTGGAATTAGTGTTTAGGGTTTTTCAGGGTTTAGGGTTTAGGATTAAGGGTGTTAGGGTTAGTGTTAGGGTTAGGTTTAGGGTTAAGGTGAGGGTTAGGGTGAGGGTTAAGTTTAGGGTTAGGGTTAAGGTTAGGGTTAGTGTTAGTGTAAGGGTTAGGGTTAGGCTTAGAGTTAGAGTTAGCGTTAGGGTCAGGGTCAGGTTTAGGGTTATGGTTAGGGTTAGGGTTAGGGTTAGAGTTAGGGTTAGGGTTAGGATTAGGGTTAGGGGTTAGGGTTACGGTTAGGGTTAGGGTTAGGGTTAGGTTTAGTGTTAGGGTTAGGGTTAGGATTAGGGTTAGGTTAGGGTTAGAATTAGGGTTAGGGTTAGGGTTAGGGGTTAGGGTTAGGGTTAGTGTTAGGGTTTAGGGGTTAGGGTTAGGGTTAGGGTTAGGGTTAGGTTTAGGGTTAGGGTTATTATTAAGGGG
>NW_027667403.1:0-110000 GCF_963924665.1 Micromys minutus | reverse complement strand
TTTTTGCTCCATAATAAGGGGAATTTCTGCCATTTTGCCTCTAAATAAATAAAATTTCTGTCTTTTTCCCCCAAAACAAAGGGAATTTCTGTCTTTTTTCCCCCAAAATAAGGGGAATTTCTGAATTATTACCCTGAAATAAGTGAAATTTCTCCAATTTTGCCCCAAAATAAGGGAAATTTCTGCCTCTTTGCCCCCAAATAAGGGGAATTTCAGCCTTTTTACCTCAAAATAAGGGGAATTTCTGCATTTTTGCCACAAAATATTAGGAATTTCTGACTTTTTGCCCCAAAATAAGGAAAATTTGTGCCTTTTTTTCCTGAAATAAGTGAAATTTCTGCAATTTTGCCCCAAAATAAGTGAAATTTCTGCAATTTTGCCCCAAAATAAGGGAAATTTCTGGAATTTTGCCCCAAAATAAGTGGAATTTCTAAGTTTTGCCCCAAAATAAGATGAATTTCTGTCTTTTTGCCTGTAAATAAGTGAAATTTCTGCAATTTTGCCCCAAAATAAGGGAAATTTCTGGAATTGTGCCCCAAAATAAGTGGAATTTCTAAGTTGTGCCCCAAAATAAGGAGAATTTCTGTCTTTTTGCCTGTAAATAAGTGAAATTTCTGCAATTTTGCCCCAAAATAAGGGAAATTTCTGCCTTTTTGCCCCCAAATAAGGGGAATTTCAGCCTTTTTACCTCAAAATAAGGGGAATTTCTGCATTTTTGCCAGAAAATATTAGGAATTTCTGCCTTTTTGCCCCAAAATAAGGAAAATTTCTGCATTTTTTCCTTGAAATAAGTGAAATTTCTGCAATTTTGCCCCAAAATAAGTGAAATTTCTGCAATTTTGCCCCAAAATAAGGGAAATTTCTGGAATTTTTCCCCAAAATAAGTAGAATTTATGAGTTTTGCCCCAAAATAAGGAGAATTTCTGTCTTTTTGCCCCAACATATAGGGAATTTCTGTCTTTGTGCACCACAACTAGAGGAATTTCTGCAATTATGCTCCAAAATACGGGGAATTTCTGCATTTTTGCCCGAAAATTATGAGAATTTCTGCAATTTTGCTTCAAAATACGGGGAATTTCTGCTTTTTATCCCAAAATAAGGGGAATGCATACCTTTTTGCCATAAAAAGGTAAATTTCTTCATTTTTGTTCCAAAATAAGGGGAATTTCTGCCTTTTTGCCTCTAAATAAGTGGAATTTCTGTCTTTTTCCCCCAAAACAATAGGAATTTCTGTCTTTTTTGACCCAAAATAAGGGGAATTTCTGAATTATTACCCTGAAATAAGTGAAATTTCTCCAATTTTGCCCCAAAATAATGGAAATTTCTGCCTCTTTGCCCCCAAATAAGGGGAATTTCAGCCTTTTTACCTCAAAATAAGGGGAATTTCTGCATTTTTGCCACAAAATATTAGGAATTTCTGACTTTTTGCCCCAAAATAAGGAAAATTTGTGCCTTTTTTCCCTGAAATAAGTGAAATTTCTGCAATTTTGCCCCAAAATAAGTGAAATTTCTGCAATTTTGCCCCAAAATAAGGGAAATTTCTGGAATTTTGCCCCAAAATAAGTGGAATTTCTAAGTTGTGCCCCAAAATAAGGAGAATTTCTGTCTTTTTGCCTGTAAATAAGTGAAATTTCTGCAATTTTGCCCCAAAATAAGGGAAATTTCTGCCTTTTTGCCCCCAAATAAGGGGAATTTCAGCCTTTTTACCTCAAAATAAGGGGAATTTCTGCATTTTTGCCAGAAAATATTAGGAATTTCTGCCTTTTTGCCCCAAAATAAGGAAAATTTCTGCATTTTTTCCCTGAAATAAGTGAAATTTCTGCAATTTTGCCCCAAAATAAGTGAAATTTCTGCAATTTTGCCCCAAAATAAGGGAAATTTCTGGAATTTTTCCCCAAAATAAGTAGAATTTATGAGTTTTGCCCCAAAATAAGGAGAATTTCTGTCTTTTTGCCCCAACATATAGGGAATTTCTGTCTTTGTGCACCACAACTAGAGGAATTTCTGCAATTATGCTCCAAAATACGGGGAATTTCTGCATTTTTGCCCGAAAATTATGAGAATTTCTGCAATTTTGCTTCAAAATACGGGGAATTTCTGCTTTTTATCCCAAAATAAGGGGAATGCATACCTTTTTGCCATAAAAAGGTAAATTTCTTCATTTTTGTTCCAAAATAAGGGGAATTTCTGCCTTTTTGCCTCTAAATAAGTGGAATTTCTGTCTTTTTCCCCCAAAACAATAGGAATTTCTGTCTTTTTTGACCCAAAATAAGGGGAATTTCTGAATTATTACCCTGAAATAAGTGAAATTTCTCCAATTTTGCCCCAAAATAATGGAAATTTCTGCCTCTTTGCCCCCAAATAAGGGGAATTTCAGCCTTTTTACCTCAAAATAAGGGGAATTTCTGCATTTTTGCCACAAATATTAGGAATTTCTGACTTTTTGCCCCAAAATAAGGAAAATTTGTGCCTTTTTTCCCTGAAATAAGTGAAATTTCTGCAATTTTGCCCCAAAATAAGTGAAATTTCTGCAATGTTGCCCCAAAATAAGGGAAATTTCTGGAATTTTGCCCGAAAATAAGTGGAATTTCTACGTTTTGCCCCAAAATAAGGAGAATTTCTGTATTTTTGCCTCTAAATAAGTGAAATTTCTGCAATTTTGCCCCAAAATAAGGGAAATTTCTGCCTTTTTTCCCCAAATAAAAGGAATTTCAGCATTATTACCTAAAAATAAGGGGAATTTCTGCATTTTTGCCAGAAAATATTAGGAATTTCTGCCTTTTTGCCCCAAAATAAAGAAAATTTCTGCCTTTTTTCCCTGGAATAAGTGAAATTTCTGCAATTTTGCCCAAAATAAGTGAAATTTCTGCAATTTTGCCCCAAAATAAGGGAAATTTCTGGAATTTTGCCCCAAAACAAGTGGAATTTCTGAGTTTTGCCCCAAAATAAGGAGAATTTCTGTCTTTTTGCCCCAACATATAGGGAATTTCTGTCGTTCTGCACCACAACTAGAGGAATTTGTGCAATTATGCTCCAAAATACGGGGAATTTCTGCCTTTTTGCCCGAAAATAAGGGGAATGCATAACTTTTTGCCATAAACAAGGGAAATTTCTTCATTTTTGCTCCAAAATAAGGGAAATTTCTGCATTTTTGCCTCTAAATAAGTGGAATTTCTGTCTTTTTCCCTCAAAACAAAGGGAATTTCTGTCTTTTTTGCCTCAAAATAAGGGGAATTTCTGACTTATTACACTGAAATAAGTGAAATTTCTGCAATTTTGCCCCAAAATAAGGGGTATTTCTGCCTTTTTGCCCCCAAATAAGGGGAATTTCAGCCTTTTTACTTCAAAATAAAGGGAATTTCTGCATTTTTGCCAGAGAATATTAGGAATTTCTGCCTTTTTGCCCCAAAATAAAGAAAATTTCTGCTTTTTTTCCCTGAAATAAGTGAAATTTCTACAATATTGCCACAAAATAAGTGAAATTTCTGCAATGTTGCCCCAAAATAAGGGAAATTTCTGGAATTTTGCCATAAATTAGTGGAATTTCTGAGTTTTGCCCCAAAATAAGGAGAATTTCTGTCTTTTTGCCCCAACATATAGGGAAT
The DNA here is from genome assembly GCF_963924665.1 of Micromys minutus. Lineage (NCBI taxonomy): Eukaryota > Metazoa > Chordata > Mammalia > Rodentia > Muridae > Micromys > Micromys minutus. The sequence goes on along the minus strand of NW_027667403.1, from coordinate 106,395 downwards.
TTCTGTCTTTATGCACCACAACTAGTGGAATTTCTGCAATTATGCTCCAAAATACGGGGAATTTGTGCCTTTTTGCCCGAAAATAAGGGGAATGCATAACTTTTTGCCATAAAAAAGGGAAATTTCTTCATTTTTGCTCTAAAATAAGGGAAATTTCTGCATTTTTGCCTCTAAATAAGTGGAATTTCTGTCTTTTTCCCTCAAAACAAAGGGAATTTCTGTCTTTTTTGCCTCAAAATAAGGGAAATTTCTGACTTATTACACTGAAATAAGTGAAATTTCTGCAATTTTGCTTAAATATAAGGGAAATTTCTGCCTTTTTGTCACAAATTAATGGGAATTTCTGCCTTTTTGCCCCAAAATAAGAAAAATTTTTGCTTTTTTTCTCTGAAATAAGTGAAATTTCTGCAATTTTGCCCTAAAATAAGGAAAATTTTGGCAATTTTTCCCAATAATAAGGGAAATTTCTGCAATTTTGCCCCAAAATAAGGGGAATTTCTCACTTTTTGCCCCAAAATGAAGGAAATTTCAGCCTTTTTATCTGAAAATAAGTGAAATTTCTGCAATTTTGCCCCAAAATAAGGGAAATTTCTGCAATTTTGCCCCAATGTAAAGGAAATTTCTGCAATTTTGCCCCAAAATAACGGGAATTTCTGAATGTTTGCTCCCAAAAAAAGGAGATCTTCTGTCTTTTTGCCCCAAAATAAGGAGAATTTCTGCCTTTTTGCCCGAAAATTATGAGAATTTCTGCAATTTTGCTTCAAAATACGTGGAATTTCTGCTTCTAATCCCGAAAGTAAGGGGAATGCATACCTTTTTGTCATAAAAAGGTAAATTTCTACATTTTTGCTCCAAAATAAGGGGAATTTCTGCCTTTTTGCCTCTAAATAAATGGAATTTCTCTTTTTTTCCCCCAAAACAAAGGGAATTTCTGTCTTTTTTGCCCCGAAATAAGGGGAATTTCTGAATTATTACCCTGAAATAAGTGAAATTTCTCCAATTTTGCCCCAAAATAATGGAAATTTCTGCCTCTTTGCCCCCAAATAAGGGGAATTTCAGCCTTTTTACCTCAAAATAAGGGGAATTTCTGCATTTTTGCCACAAAATATTAGGAATTTCTGACTTTTTGCCCCAAAATAAGAAAAATTTGTGCCTTTTTTCCCTGAAATAAGTGAAATTTCTGCAATTTTGCCCCAAAATAAGTGAAATTTCTGCAATTTTGCCCCAAAATAAGGCAAATTTCTGGAATTTTGCCCCAAAATAAGTGGAATTTCTAAGTTGTGCCCCAAAATAAGGAGAATTTCTGTCTTTTTGCCTGTAAATAAGTGAAATTTCTGCAATTTTGCCACAAAATAAGGGAAATTTCTGCCTTTTTGCCCCCAAATAAGGGGAATTTCAGCCTTTTTACCTCAAAATAAGGGGAATTTCTGCATTTTTCCCAGAAAATATTAGGAATTTCTGCCTTTTTGCCCCAAAATATGGAAAATTTCTGCATTTTTTCCCTGAAATAAGTGAAATTTCTGCAATTTTGCCCCAAAATAAGTGAAATTTCTGCAATTTTGCCCCAAAATAAGGGAAATTTCTGGAATTTTTCCCCAAAATAAGTAGAATTTATGAGTTTTGCCCCAAAATAAGGAGAATTTCTGTCTTTTTGCCCCAACATATAGGGAATTTCTGTCTTTGTGCACCACAACTAGAGGAATTTCTGCAATTATGCTCCAAAATACGGGGAATTTCTGCATTTTTGCCCGAAAATTATGAGAATTTCTGCAATTTTGCTTCAAAATACGGGGAATTTCTGCTTTTTATCCCAAAATAAGAGGAATGCATACCTTTTTGCCATAAAAAGGTAAATTTCTTCATTTTTGCTCCAAAATAAGGGGAATTTCTGCCTTTTTGCCTCTAAATAAGTGGAATTTCTGTCTTTTTCCCCCAAAACAAAAGGAATTTCTGTCTTTTTTGAACCAAAATAAGGGGAATTTCTGAATTATTACCCTGAAATAAGTGAAATTTCTCCAATTTTGCCCCAAAATAATGGAAATTTCTGCCTATTTGCCCCCAAATAAGGGGAATTTCAGCCTTTTTACCTCAAAATAAGGGGAATTTCTGCATTTTTGCCACAAAATATTAGGAATTTCTGACTTTTTGCCCCAAAATAAGGAAAATTTGTGCCTTTTTTCCCTGAAATAAGTGAAATTTCTGCAATTTTGCCCCAAAATAAGTGAAATTTCTGCAATGTTGCCCCAAAATAAGGGAAATTTCTGGAATTTTGCCCAAAATAAGTGGAATTTCTAAGTTTTGCCCCAAAATAAGCAGAATTTCTGTATTTTTGCCTCTAAATAAGTGAAATTTTTGCAATTTTGCCCCAAAATAAGGGAAATTTCTGCATTATTGCTCCCAAATAAAAGGAATTTCAGCCTTTTTATTTAAAAATAAGGGGAATTTCTGCATTTTTGCCAGAAAATATTAGGAATTTCTGCCTTTTTGCCCCAAAATAAAGAAAATTTCTTCTTTTCTTCCCTGAAATGAGTGAAATTTCTGCAATTTTGCCCCAAAATAAGTGAAATTTCTGCAATTTTGCCCCAAAATAAGGGAAATTTCTGGAATTTTGCCCCAAAATAAGTGGAATTTCTGAGTTTTGCCCCAAAATAAGGAGAATTTCTGTCTTTTTGCCCCAACATATAGGGAATTTCTGTCTTTCTGCAGCACAACTAGGGGAATTTGTGCAATTATGCTCCAAAATACGGGGAATTTCTGCCTTTTTGCCCGAAAATAAGGGGAATGCATAACTTTTTGCCATAAAAAAGGGAAATTTCTTCATTTTTGCTCCAAAATAAGGGAAATTTCTGCATTTTTGCCTCTAAATAAGTGGAATTTCTGTCTTTTTCCCTCAAAACAAAGGGAATTTCTGTCTTTTTTGCCTCAAAAAAAGAGGAATTTCTGACTTATTACACTGAAATAAGTGAAATTTCTGCAATTTTGCCCCAAAATAAGGGGAATTTCTGATTTTTGCCCCAAAATAAAGGGAATTTCTGCATTTTGCCCCAAAATTAGGGGAATTTCTGCAATTTTGCTCCAAAATACGGGGAATTTCTGCCTTTTTGCCTGAAAATAATGGGAATGCATACCTTTTTGCCATTAAAAGGGACATTTCTTCATTTTTGCTCCAAAATAAAGGGAATTTCTGCCTTTTTGCCTCTAAATAAGTGGAATTTCTGTCTTTTTCCCCCAAAACAAAGAGAATTTCTGTCTTTTTTGCCCCAAAATAAGGGGAATTTCTGACTTATTACCCTGAAGTAAGTGAAATTTCTGCAATTTTGCCCCAAAATAAGGGAAATTTCTGCAATTTTGCCCCAATGTAAAGGAAATTTCTGCAATTTTGCCCCAAAATAAGGAGAATTTCTGAATGTTTGCTCCCGAAAAAAGGAAATCTTCTGTCTTTTTGCCCCAAAATGCGGAGAATTTTTGCCTTTTCTCCCGAAAATTATGAGAATTTCTGCAATTTGCTTCAAAATACGAGGAATTTCTGCTTTTTATCCCAAAAGTAAGGGGAATGCATATCTTTTTGCCATAAAAAGGTAAATTTCTTCATTTTTTCTTCAAAATAAGGGGAATTTCTGCCTTTTTGCCTCTAAATAAGTGGAATTTCTGTCTTTTTCCCCCAAAACAAAAGGAATTTCTGTCTTTTTTGACCCAAAATAAGGGGAATTTCTGAATTATTACCCTGAAATAAGTGAAATTTCTCCAATTTTGCCCCAAAATAATGGAAATTTCTGCCTCTTTGCCCCCAAATAAGGGGAATTTCAGCCTTTTTACCTCAAAATAAGGGGAATTTCTGCATTTTTGCCACAAAATATTAGGAATTTCTGACTTTTTGCCCCAAAATAAGGAAAATTTGTGCCTTTTTTCCCTGAAATAAGTGAAATTTCTGCAATTTTGCCCGAAAATAAGTGAAATTTCTGCAATGTTGCCCCAAAATAAGGGAAATTTCTGAAATTTTGCCCCCAAATAAGTGGAATTTCTAAGTTTTGCCCCAAAATAAGGAGAATTTCTGTATTTTTGCCTCTAAATAAGTGAAATTTCTGCAATTTTGCCCCAAAATAAGGGAAATTTCTGCATTTTTGCTCCCAAATAAAAGGAATTTCAGCCTTTTTACCTAAAAATAAGGGGAATTTCTGCATTTTTGCCAGAAAATATTAGGAATTTCTGCCTTTTTGCCCCAAAATAAAGAAAATTTCATCTTTTTTTCCCTGAAATGAGTGAAATTTCTGCAATTTTGCCCCAAAATAAGTGAAATTTCTGCAATTTTGCCCCAAAATAAGGGAAATTTCTGGAATTTTGCCCCAAAATAAGTGGAATTTCTGAGTTTTGCCCCAAAATAAGGAGAATTTCTGTCTTTTTGCCCCAACATATAGGGAATTTCTGTCTTTCTGCACCACAACTAGGGGAATTTCTGCAATTATGCTCCAAAATACGGGGAATTTCTGCCTTTTTGCCCGAAAATAAGGGGAATGCATAACTTTTTGCCATAGAAAAGGGAAATTTCTTCATTTTTGCTCCAAAATAAGGGAAATTTCTTCATTTTTGCCTCTAAATAAGTGGAATTTCTGTCATTTTCCCTCAAAACAAAGGGAATTTCTGTCTTTTTTGCCTCAAAATAAGGGAAATTTCTGACTTATTACACTGAAATAAGTGAAATTTCTGCAATTTTGCTTACAAATAAGGGAAATTTCTGCCTTTTTGCCACAAATTAATGGTAATTTCTGCCTTTTTCCCCAAAATAAGAAAAATTTTTGCTTTTTTTCCCTGAAAAAAGTGAAATTTCTGCAATTTTGCCCTAAAATAAGGAAAATTTCTGCAATTTTTCCCAATAATAAGGGAAATTTCTGCAATTTTTCCCCAAAATAAGGGGAATTTCTCCCTTTTTGCCCCAAAATGAAGGAAATTTCAGCCTTTTTACCTGAAAATAAGTGAAATTTCTGCAATTTTGCCCCAAATAAGGAAAATTTCTTCAATTTTTCCTCAAAATATGGTAAATTCCTGTAATTTTGCCAAAAAATAAAGGAAATTTCTTGAATTTTGCCCCAAAAGAAGGGGAATTTCTGATTTTTGCCCCAAAATAAGGGAAATTTCTGCAATTTTGCCCCAATGTAAAGGAAATTTCTGCAATTTTGCCCCAAAATAACGGGAATTTCTGAATGTTTGCTCCCAAAAAAAGGAGATCTTCTGTCTTTTTGCCCCAAAATAAGGAGAATTTCTGCCTTTTTGCCCGAAAATTATGAGAATTTCTGCAATTTTGCTTCAAAATACGGGGAATTTCTGCTTTTAATCCCGAAAGTAAGGGGAATGCATACCTTTTTGTCATAAAAAGTTAAATTTCTACATTTTTGCTCCATAATAAGGGGAATTTCTGCCATTTTGCCTCTAAATAAATAAAATTTCTGTCTTTTTCCCCCAAAACAAAGGGAATTTCTGTCTTTTTTGCCCCAAAATAAGGGGAATTTCTGAATTATTACCCTGAAATAAGTGAAATTTCTCCAATTTTGCCCCAAAATAAGGGAAATTTCTGCCTCTTTGCCCCCAAATAAGGGGAATTTCAGCCTTTTTACCTCAAAATAAGGGGAATTTCTGCATTTTTGCCACAAAATATTAGGAATTTCTGACTTTTTGCCCCAAAATAAGGAAAATTTGTGCCTTTTTTTCCTGAAATAAGTGAAATTTCTGCAATTTTGCCCCAAAATAAGTGAAATTTCTGCAATTTTGCCCCAAAATAAGGGAAATTTCTGGAATTTTGCCCCAAAATAAGTGGAATTTCTAAGTTTTGCCCCAAAATAAGATGAATTTCTGTCTTTTTGCCTGTAAATAAGTGAAATTTCTGCAATTTTGCCCCAAAATAAGGGAAATTTCTGCCTTTTTGCCCCCAAATAAGGGGAATTTCAGCCTTTTTACCTCAAAATAAGGGGAATTTCTGCATTTTTGCCAGAAAATATTAGGAATTTCTGCCTTTTTGCCCCAAAATAAGGAAAATTTCTGCCTTTTTTCCCTGAAATAAGTGAAATTTCTGCAATTTTGCCCCAAAATAAGTGAAATTTCTGCAATTTTGCCCCAAAATAAGGGAAATTTCTGGAATTTTTCCCCAAAATAAGTAGAATTTATGAGTTTTGTCCCAAAATAAGGAGAATTTCTGTCTTTTTGCCCCAACTTATAGGGAATTTCTGTCTTTGTGCACCACAACTAGAGGAATTTCTGCAATTATGCTCCAAAATACGGGGAATTTCTGCATTTTTGCCCGAAAATAATGGGAATGCATAACATTTTGCCATAGAAAAGGGAAATTTCTTCATTTTTGCTCCAAAATAAGGGAAATTTCTGCATTTTTGCCTCTAAGTAAATGGAATTTCTGTCTTTTTCCCTCAAAACAAAGGGAATTTCTGTCTTTTTTGCCTTAAAATAAGGGGAATTTCTGACTTATTACACTGAAATAAGTGAAATTTCTGCAATTTTGCTTACAAATAAGGGAAATTTCTGCCTTTTTGCCACAAATTAATGGTAATTTCTGCCTTTTTCCCCAAAATAAGAAAAATTTTTGCTTTTTTTCCCTGAAAAAAGTGAAATTTCTGCAATTTTGCCCTAAAATAAGGAAAATTTCTGCAATTTTTCCCAATAATAAGGGAAATTTCTGCAATTTTTCCCCAAAATAAGGGGAATTTCTCCCTTTTTGCCCCAAAATGAAGGAAATTTCAGCCTTTTTACCTGAAAATAAGTGAAATTTCTGCAATTTTGCCCCAAATAAGGAAAATTTCTTCAATTTTTCCTCAAAATATGGTAAATTCCTGTAATTTTGCCAAAAAATAAAGGAAATTTCTTGAATTTTGCCCCAAAAGAAGGGGAATTTCTGATTTTTGCCCCAAAATAAGGGAAATTTCTGCAATTTTGCCCCAATGTAAAGGAAATTTCTGCAATTTTGCCCCAAAATAACGGGAATTTCTGAATGTTTGCTCCCAAAAAAAGGAGATCTTCTGTCTTTTTGCCCCAAAATAAGGAGAATTTCTGCCTTTTTGCCCGAAAATTATGAGAATTTCTGCAATTTTGCTTCAAAATACGGGGAATTTCTGCTTTTAATCCCGAAAGTAAGGGGAATGCATACCTTTTTGTCATAAAAAGTTAAATTTCTACATTTTTGCTCCATAATAAGGGGAATTTCTGCCATTTTGCCTCTAAATAAATAAAATTTCTGTCTTTTTCCCCCAAAACAAAGGGAATTTCTGTCTTTTTTGCCCCAAAATAAGGGGAATTTCTGAATTATTACCCTGAAATAAGTGAAATTTCTCCAATTTTGCCCCAAAATAAGGGAAATTTCTGCCTCTTTGCCCCCAAATAAGGGGAATTTCAGCCTTTTTACCTCAAAATAAGGGGAATTTCTGCATTTTTGCCACAAAATATTAGGAATTTCTGACTTTTTGCCCCAAAATAAGGAAAATTTGTGCCTTTTTTTCCTGAAATAAGTGAAATTTCTGCAATTTTGCCCCAAAATAAGTGAAATTTCTGCAATTTTGCCCCAAAATAAGGGAAATTTCTGGAATTTTGCCCCAAAATAAGTGGAATTTCTAAGTTTTGCCCCAAAATAAGATGAATTTCTGTCTTTTTGCCTGTAAATAAGTGAAATTTCTGCAATTTTGCCCCAAAATAAGGGAAATTTCTGCCTTTTTGCCCCCAAATAAGGGGAATTTCAGCCTTTTTACCTCAAAATAAGGGGAATTTCTGCATTTTTGCCAGAAAATATTAGGAATTTCTGCCTTTTTGCCCCAAAATAAGGAAAATTTCTGCCTTTTTTCCCTGAAATAAGTGAAATTTCTGCAATTTTGCCCCAAAATAAGTGAAATTTCTGCAATTTTGCCCCAAAATAAGGGAAATTTCTGGAATTTTTCCCCAAAATAAGTAGAATTTATGAGTTTTGTCCCAAAATAAGGAGAATTTCTGTCTTTTTGCCCCAACTTATAGGGAATTTCTGTCTTTGTGCACCACAACTAGAGGAATTTCTGCAATTATGCTCCAAAATACGGGGAATTTCTGCATTTTTGCCCGAAAATAATGGGAATGCATAACATTTTGCCATAGAAAAGGGAAATTTCTTCATTTTTGCTCCAAAATAAGGGAAATTTCTGCATTTTTGCCTCTAAGTAAATGGAATTTCTGTCTTTTTCCCTCAAAACAAAGGGAATTTCTGTCTTTTTTGCCTTAAAATAAGGGGAATTTCTGACTTATTACACTGAAATAAGTGAAATTTCTGCAATTTTGCCCCAAAATAAGGGAAATTTCTGCAATTTTTCCCCAAAATAAGGGGAATTTCTGATTTTGCCCGAAAATAAAGGGAATTTCTTCATTTTGCCCCAAAATTAGGGGAATTTCTGCAATTTTGCTCAAAAATACGGGGAATTTCTGCCTTTTTGCCTGAAAATAATGGGAATGCATAGCTTTTTGCCATAAAAAAGGGAAATTTCTTCATTTTTCCTCCAAAATAAAGGGAATTTCTGCCTTTTTGCCTTTAATAAGTGGAATTTCTGTCTTTTTCCCCCAAAACAAAGAGAATTTCTGTCTTTTTTGCCCCAAAATAAGGGGAATTTCTGACTTATTACCCTGAAGTAAGTGAAATTTCTGCAATTTTGCCCCTAAATAAGGGAAATTTCTGCAATTTTGCCCCAATGTAAAGGAAATTTCTGCAATTTTGCCCCAAAATAAGGGGAATTTCTGATTTTTGCCCCAAAATAAAGGGAATTTCTGCGTTTTGCCCCAAAATTAGGGGAATTTCTGCAATTTTGCTCCAAAATACGGGGAATTTCTGCCTTTTTGCCTGAAAATAATGGGAATGCATACTTTTTTGCCATTAAAAGGGACATTTCTTCTTTTGCTCCAAAATAAAGGAAATTTCTGCCTTTTTACCTCTAAATAAGTGGAATTTCTGTCTTTTTACCCCAAAACAAAGAGAATTTCTGTCTTTTTTGCCCCAAAATAAGGGGAATTTCTGACTTATTACCCTGAAGTAAGTGAAATTTCTGCAATTTTGCCCAAAAATAAGGGAAATTTCTGCAATTTTGCCCCAATGTAAAGGAAATTTCTGCAATTTTGCCCCAAAATAAGGGGAATTTCTCAATGTTTGCTCCCGAAAAAAGGAGATCTTCTGTCTTTTTGCCCCAAAATAAGGAGAATTTCTGCCTTTTTGCCCGAAAATTATGAGAATTTCTGCAATTTTGCTTCAAAATACGGGGAATTTCTGCTTTTTATCCCAAAAGTAAGAGGAATGCATATCTTTTTGCCATAAAATCGTAAATTTCTTCATTTTTGCTTCAAAATAAGGGGAATTTCTGCCTTTTTGCCTCTAAATAAGTGGAATTTCTGTCCTTTTCCCCCAAAACAAAGGGAATTTCTGTCTTTGTTGCCCCAAAATAAGGGGAATTTCTGAATTATTACCCTGAAATAAGTGAAATTTCTCCAATTTTGCCCCAAAATATTGGAAATTTCTGCCTCTTTGCCCCCAAATAAGAAGAATTTCAGCTTTTTTACCTCAAAATAAGGGGAATTTCTGCATTTTTGCCACAAAATATTAGGAATTTCTGACTTTTTGCCCCAAAATAAGGAAAATTTGTGCCTTTTTTCCCTGAAATAAGTGAAATTTCTGCAATTTTGCCGCAAAATAAGTGAAATTTCTGCAATGTTGCCCCAAAATAAGGGAAATTTCTAAAATATTGCCCCAAAATAAGTGGAATTTCTAAGTTTTGCCCCAAAATAAGGAGAATTTCTGTATTTTTGCCTCTAAATAAGTGAAATTTCTGCAATTTTGCCCCAAAATAAGGGAAATTTCTGCCTTTTTGCCCCCAAATAAGGGGAATTTCAGCATTTTTACTTCAAAATAAGGGGAATTTCTGCATTTTTGCCAGAGAATATTAGGAATATCTTCCTTTTTGCCCCAAAATAAAGAAAATTTCTGCCTTTTTTCCCTGAAATAAGTGAAATTTCTACAATTTTGCCCCAAAATAAGTGAAATTTCTGCAATTTTGCCCCAAAATAAGGGAAATTTCTGGAATTTTGCCCTTAATTAGTGGAATTTCTGAGTTTTGCCCCAAAATAAGGAGAATTTCTGTCTTTTTGCCCCAACATATAGGGAATTTCTGTCTTTATGCACCACAACTAGCAGAATTTCTGCAATTATGCTCCAAAATACGGGGAATTTCTGCTTTTTGCCCGAAAATAAGGGGAATGCATAACTTTTTGCCATAAAAAATGGAAATTTCTTCATTTTTGCTCCAAAATAAGGGAAATTTCTGCATTTTTGCCTCTAAATAAGTGGAATTTCTGTCTTTTTCCCTCAAAACAAAGAGAATTTCTGTCTTTTTTGCCTAAAAATAAGGGCAATTTCTGACTTATTACACTGAAATAAGTGAAATTTCTGCAATTTTGCCCAAAAATAAGGGAAATTTCTGCCTTTTTGCCACAAATTAATGGGAATTTCTGCCTTTTTGCCCCAAAATAAGAAAAATTTTTGCTTTTTTTCTCTGACATAAGTGAAATTTCTGCAATTTTGCCCTAAATTAAGGAAAATTTCTGCAATTTTTCCCAATAATAAGGGAAATTTCTGCAATTTTGCCCCAGAATAAGGGGAATTTCTCCCTTTTTGCCCCAAAATGAAGGAAATTTTAGCCTTTTTACCTAAAAGTAAGTGAAATTTCTGCAATTTTGCCCCAAATAAGGAAAATTTCTTCCATTTTGCCCCAAAATAATGTAAATTGCTGTAATTTTGCCCCAAAATAAAGGAAATTTCTTGAATTTTGCTCCAAAAGAAGGGGAATTTCTAATTTTTGCCCCAAAATAAGGGAAATTTCTGCAATTTTGCCCCAATGTAAAGGAAATTTCTGCAATTTTGCCCCAAAATAACGGGAATTTCTGAATGTTTGCTCCCAAAAAAAGAAGATCTTCTGTCTTTTTGCCCCAAAATAAGGAGAATTTCTGCCTTTTTCCCGAAAATTATGAGAATTTCTGCAATTTTGCTTCAAAATACGGGGAATTTCTGCTTTTAATCCCGAAAGTAAGGGGAATGCATACCTTTTTGCCATAAAAAGGTAAATTTCTTCATTTTGGCTCCAAAATAAGAGGAATTTCTGCCTTTTTGCCTCTAAATAAATGGAATTTCTGTCTTTTTCCCCCAAAACAAAGGGAATTTCTGTCTTTTTTGCCCCAAAATAAGGGGAATTTCTAAATTATTACCCTGAAATAAGTGAAATTTCTCTAATTTTGCCCCAAAATAAGGGAAATTTCTGCCTCTTTGCCCCCAAATAAGGGGAATTTCAGCCTTTTTACCTCAAAATAAGGAAAATTTCTGAATTTTTGCCACAAAATATTAGGAATTTCTGACTTTTTGCCCCAAAATAAGGAAAATTTGTGCCGTTTTTCCCTGAAATAAGTGAAATTTCTGCAATTTTGCCCCAAAATAAGAGAAATTTCTGCAATTTTGCCCCAAAATAAGGTAAATTTCTGGAATTTTGCCCCAAAATAAGTGGAATTTCTAAGTTTTGCCCCAAAATAAAAAGAATTTCTGTCTTTTTGCCTATAAATAAGTGAAATTTCTGCAATTTTGCCCCAAAATGAGGGAAATTTCTGCCTTTTTGCCCCCAAATAAGGGGAATTTCAGCATTTTTACCTCAAAATAAAGGGAATTTCTGCATTTTTGCCAGAAAATATTAGGAATTTCTGCCTTTTTGCCCAAAATAAAGAAAATTTCTGCATTTTTTCCCTGAAATAAGTGAAATATTTACAATTTTGCCCCAAAATAAGTGAAATTTCTGCAATTTTGCCCCAAAATAAGGGAAATTTCTGGAATTTTGCCCCAAAATAAGTGAAATTTCTGAGTTTTGCCCCAAAATAAAGAGTATTTCTGTCTTTTTGCCCCAACTTATAGGGAATTTCTGTCTTTCTGCACCACAACTAGAATAATTTCTGCAATTATGCTCCAAAATACGGGGAATTTCTGCCTTTTTGCCCGATAATAAGGGGAATGCATAACTTTTTGCCATAAAAAAGAAAAATTTCTTCATTTTTGCTCCAAAATAAGGGAAATTTCTGCCTTTTTGCCCTGAAATATGTGAAATTTCTGCAATTTTACCCAAAAATAAGGTGAATTTCTGCCTTTTTGCCACAAAATAATGGGAATTTCTGCCTTTTTGCCTTAAAATAAGAAAAATTTTTGCTTTTTTTTCTCTGAAATAAGTGAAATTTCTGCAATTTTGCCCTTAAATAAAAAAAAATTTCGGCAATTTTTCCTCATACTAAGAGAAATTTCTGCAATTTTGCCCCAAAATAAGAGGAATTTCTCCCTTTTTGCCACAAAATAAAGGAAATATCAGCCCTTTTTCCTGAAAATAAGTGAAATTTCTGCAATTTTGCCCAAAATAAGGGAAATTTCTGCAATTTTGCCCCAAAATAAGGTAAATTCCTCCAATTTTGCCCCAAAATAAAGGAAATTTCTTGAATTTTGCCCCAAAATAAAGAGATTTTCAGATTTTTGCCCCAAAATAAAGAGAATTTCTGCCTTTTGCCCCAAAATTAGAGGAATTTCTGCAATTTTGCTCCAAAATACGGGGAATTTCTGCCTTTTTTCCCGAAAATAATGGGATTGCATACCTTTTTGCCATAAAAAATGAAATTTCTTCATTTTTGCTCCAAAATAAGGGAAATTTCTGCCTTTTTGCCTCTAAATAACTGGAATTTCTGTCTTTTTCCCACAAAACAAGGGAATTTCTCTATTTTTGCCTCAAAATAAGGGGAATTTCTGACTCATTACCCAGAAATAAGTGAAATTTCTGCAATTTTGCCCCAAAATAAGGGAAATTTCTGGAATTGTGCCCCAAAAGAAGTGGAATTTCTGAGTTTTGCCCCAAAATAAGGAGAATTTCTGTCTTTTTGCCCCAACATATAGGGAATTTCTGTGTTTCTGCACCACAACTAGGGGAATTTCTGCAATTATGCTCCAAAATACAGAGAATTTCTTTTTTTTTGCCCGAAAATAAGGGGAATGCATACCTTTTTGCCATAAAAAAAAGAAATTTCTTAATTTTTGCTCCAAAATACGGGGAATTTCTGCCTTTTTTCCCAAAAATAAGGGAAATGCATATCTTTTTGCCATAAAAAAGGGAAATTTCTTAATTTTTGCTCCAAAATAAGGGGAATTTCTGCCTTCTTGCCTCTAAATAAGTGGAATTTCTGTCTTTTTCCCCAATAACAACGGAAATTTCTGTATTTTTTGCCCCAAAATAAGGGGGAATTTCTGACTTATTACCCTGAAATAAGTGAAATTTCTGCAATTTTGCCCCAAAATAAAAGAAATTTCTACCTTTTGGCCCTGAAATATGTGAAATTTCTGCAATTTTACCCCAAAATAAGGTGAATTTCTTCCTTTTTGCCCTAAAATAATGGGAATTTCTGCACTTTTGCCCCAAAATAAGAAAAATTTTTGCTTTTTTTCTCTGAAATAAGTGAAATTTCTGCAATTTTGCCCTAAAATAAGGAAAATTTCTGCAATTTTTCCCAATAATAAGGGAAATTTCTTCAATTTTGCCCCAAAATAAGGGGAATTTCTCCCTTTTTGCCCCAAAATAAAGGATATTTCAGCCTTTTTACCTGAAAATAATTGAAGTTTCTGCAATTTTGCCCCAAATAAGAAAAATTTCTGCAATTTTGCCACAAAATAAGGTAAATTCTTGCAATTTTGCCCCAAATTAAAGGAAATTTCTTGAATTTTGCCCCAAAATAAGGGGAATTTATGATTTTAGCCCCAAATTAAAGGGAATTTCTGTCTTTTGCCCCAAATTAGGGGAATTTCTGCAATTTTACCCCAAAATAAGTCAAATTTTTGTCTTTTTGCCCCAAAATAATGGGAATTTCTGCCTTTTTGCCTCAAAATAAGAAAAATTTTTGCTTTTTTTTTCTCTGAAATAAGTGAAATTTCTGCAATTTTGCCCTTAAATAAGGAAAATTTCTGCAGTTTTTCCTCATAATAAGAGACATTTGTGCAATTTTGCCCCAAAATAAGAGGAATTTCTCCCTTTTTGCCACAAAATAAAGGAAATATCAGCCCTTTTTCCTGAAAATAAGTGAAATTTCGGCAATTTTGCCCCAAATAAGGGAAATTTCTGCAATTTTGCCCAAAAATAAGGTAAATTCCTCCAATTTTGCCCCAAAATAAAGGAAATTTCTTGAATTTTGCCCCAAAATAAAGAGATTTTATGATTTTTGCCCCAAAATAAAGGGAATTTCTGCCTTTTGCCCCAAAATTAGAGGAATTTCTGCAATTTTGCTCCAAACTACGGGGAATTTCTGCCTTTTTACCCGAAAATAATGGGATTGAATTCCTTTTTGCCATAAAAAATGAAATTTCATCATTTTTGCTCCAAAATAAGGGGAATTTCTGCCTTTTTGCCTCTAAATAAGTGGAATTTCTGTCTTTTTCCCACAAAACAAGGGAATTTCTCTCTTTTTTGCCCCAAAATAAGGAGAATTTCTGACTCATTACCCTGAAATAAGTGAAATTTTTGCAATTTTGCCCCAAAATAAGTGAAATTTCTGCATTTTTGTCCCCAAATAAGGGGAATTCAGCCTTTTTACCTCAAAGTAAGAGGAATTTCTGCATTTTTGCCACAAAATATTAGGAATTTCTGTTTCTTTGCCGCAAAAAAAGGAAAATTTCTGACTTTTTTCCCTGAAATAAGTGAAATTTCTGCAATTGTGCCCCAAAATATGTGAAATTTCTGCAATTTTGCCCCAAAATAAGTGAAATTTCTGGAATTTTGCTCTAAAAGAAGTGGAATTTCTGAGTTTTGCCCCAAAATAAGGAGAATTTCTGTCTTTTTGCCCCAACATATAGGGAATTTCTGTGTTTCTGCACCACAACTAGGGGAATTTATGCAATTATGCTCCAAAATACAGGGAATTTCTGCCTTTTTGCCCGAAAATAAGGGGAATGCATACCTTTTTGCCATAAAAAAAAGAAATTTCTTAATTTTTGCTCCAAAATACGGGGAATTTCTGACTTTTTCCCAAAAATAAGAGAAATGCATATATTTTTGCCATAATAAAGGGAAATTTCTTAATTTTTGCTCCAAAATAAGGGGAATTTCTGCCTTCTTGCCGCTAAATAAGTGGAATTTCTGTCTTTTTCCCCCAAAACAACGGGAATTTCTTTATTTTTTGCCCCAAAATAAAACGGAATTTCTGACTTATTACCCTGAAATAAGTGAAATTGCTGCAATTTTGCCCCAAAATTAAAGAAATTTCTACATTTTTGCCCTGAAATATGTGAAATTTCTGCAATTTTACCCCAAAATAAGGTGAATTTCTGCCTTTTTGCCCTAAAATAATGGGAATTTCTGCCTTTTTGCACCAAAATAAGAAACATTTTTGCTTTATTTCTCTGAAATAAGTGAAATTTCTGCAATTTTGCCCTAAAATAAGAGAAATTTCTGCATTTTTTCCCATAACAAGAGAAATTTCTGCAATTTTGTCCCAAAATAAGGGGAATTTCTCATTTTTTGCCCCAAAAGAAAGGAAATTTCATTATTTTTACCTGAAAATAAGTGTATTTTATGCAATTTTGCCCCAAATAAAAGAAATTTCTGCAATTTTGCCCCAAAATAAGGTAAATTCCTGCAATTTTGCCCCAAAATATAGGAAATTTCTTGAATTTTGCCCCAAAATAAGGGGAATTTCTGATTTTTGCCCCAATATAAAGGGAATTTTTGGCTTTACCCAAAATTAGGGGAATTTCTGCAATTTTGCTCCAAAATACGGGGAATTTCTGCCTTTTTGCACGAAAATAATGGGAATGCATACCTTTTTGCCATAAAAAGGAAAATTTCTTCATTTTTGCTCCAAAATAAGGGGAATTTCTGCATTTTTGCCTCTAACTAAGTGGAATTTCTGTCTTTTTCCCCCAAAACAAATGGAATTTCTGTCTTTTTTGCCCCCAAATAAGGGGAATTTCTGACTTATTACCCTGAACTAAGTGAAATTTCTGCAATTTTGCCCCCAAATAAGGGAAATTTCTGCAATTTTGCCCCAATGTAAAAGAAATTTCTCCAATTTTGCCCCAAAATAGGGGGAATTTCTGACTGTTTGCTCCCGAAAAAAGGAGATTTTCTGTCTTTTTGCCCTAAAATAAGGAGAATTTCTGCTTTTTTGCCAGAAGATTATGAAAATTTCTGCAATCTTGCTTCAAAATACGGGGAATTTCGGCTTTTTATCCTGAAAGTAAGAGGAATGTATACCTTTTGCCACAAAAAAGGGAAATTACTTCATTTTTGCCCCAAAATAAGAGGAATTTCTGCTTTTTACCTCAAAATAAGTGAAATTTCTCCCTTTTTAACCAAAAATAAATGGAATTTCTGTCTTTTTGCCTTAAAAAAAAAGAATTTTTGAATTATTCCCTGAAATAAGTGATATTTCTGCAATTTTGCCACAAAATAAAAGAAATTTCTGCCTTTTTGCCACAAAATAAGGGGAATTACTGTCTTTTTGCCCCAAAATAAGAGAAATTTCTGCCTTTTCGCCCCAAAATAAGGAGAATTTCAGCCTTTTTCCCTCAAAATAAAGGGAATTTCTGAATTTTTGCCACAAAATATTAAGAATATCTGCAATTTTGCCCCAAAATAAGGAAAATTTCTGCCTTTTTTCCCTGAAATGAGTGAAATTTCTGCAATTTTGCCCCAAAATAATTGAAATTTCTGCAATTTTGCCCCAAAATAAGGGAAATTTCTGGAATTTTGCCCCAAAATAAGTGGAATTTCTGAGTTTTGCCCCAAAATAAGGAGAATTTCTGTCTTTTTGCCCCAACATATAGGGAATTTCTGTCTTTCTGAACCACAACTAGGGAAATTTCTGCAATTATGCTCCAAAGTACGGGGAATTTCTGCCTTTTTGCCCGAAAATAAGGGTAATGCATAACTTTTTGCCATAGAAAAGGGAAATTTCTTCATTTTTGCTCCAAAATAAGGGAAATTTCTGCCTTTTTGCCTCTAAATAAGTGGAATTTCTGTCTTTTTCCCTCAAAACAAAGGGAATTTCTGTCTTTTTTGCCTCAAAATAAGGGGAATTTCTGACTTATTACACTGAAATAAGTGAAATTTCTGCAATTTTGCCCCAAAATAAGGGAAATTTCTGCCTTTTTGCTTTGAAATATGTGAAATTTCTGCAATTTTACCTCAAAATAAGTCGAATTTCTGCCTTTTTGCCCCAAAATAATGGGAATTTCTGCATTTTTTTCCCAAAATAAGAAAAATTTTTGCTTTATTTCTCTGAAATAAGTGAAATTTCTGCAATTTTGCCCTAAAATAAGGAAAATTTCTGCAATTTTTCCACATAATAAGGGAAATTTCTGCAATTTTGCCCCAAAATAAGGGGAATTTCTCCCTTTTTGCCGCAAAATAAAGGAAATTTCAGCATTTTTTTCTGAAAATAAGTTAAATTTCTGCAATTTTGCCCCAAATAAGGGAAATTTCTGCAATTTTGCCCCAAAATAAGGTAAATTCCTCCTATTTTGCCCCAAAATAAAGGGGATTTCTTGAATTTTGCCCCAAAATAAAGGGATTTTCTGATTTTTGCCCCAAAATAAAGGGAATTTCTGCCTTTTGCCCCAAAATTAGGGGAATTTCTGCAATTTTGCTCCAAAATACGGGGAATTTCTGCCTTTTTTCCCAAAAAAAAGGGAAATGCATAACTTTTTGCCATAAAAAAAGGAAATTTCTTCATTTTTGCTCCAAAATAAGGGAAATTTCTGCCTTTTTGCCTCAAAATAAGTGGAATTTCTGTCTTTTTCCCCCAAAACAACGGGAATTTCTGCATTTTTTGCCCCAAAATAAGGGGGAATTTCTGACTTATTACCCTGAAATAAGTGAAATTTCTGCAATTTTGCCCCAAAATAAAAAAAATTCTGCCTTTTTGCCCTGAAATATGTGAAATTTCTGCATTTTTACCCCAAAATAAGGTGAATTTCTGCCTTTTTGCCCTAAAATAATGGGAATTTCAGCCTTTTTGCCCCAAAATAAGAAACATTTTTGCTTTATTTCTCTGAAATAAGTGAAATTTCTGCAATTTTGCCCTAAAATAAGGGAAATTTCTGCAATTTTTTCCCATAACAAGGGAAATTTCTGCAATTTTGTCCCAAAATAAGAAGAATTTCTTTTTTTTGCCCCAAAATAAAGGAAATTTCAGTCTTTTTACCTGAAAATAAGTGAATTTTATGCAATTGTGCCCCAAATAAAGGAAATTTCTGCAATTTTGCCCCAAAATAAGGTAAATTCCTGCAATTTTGCCCCAAAATAAAGGAAATTTCTTGAATTTTGCCCCAAAATAAGGGGAATTTCTGATTTTTGCCCCAAATAAAGGGAATTTCTGCCTTTTGACCCAAAATTAGGGGAATTTCTGCAATTTTGCTCCAAAATACGGGGAATTTCTGCCTTTTTGCACGAAAATAATGGGAATGCATACCTTTTTGCCATAAAAAGGAAAATTTCTTCATTTTTGCTCCAAAATAAGGGGAATTACTGCATTTTTGCCTCTAACTAAGTGGAATTTCTGTCTTTTTCCCCCAAAACAAAGGGAATTCCTGTCTTTTTTGCCCCAAAATAAGGGGAATTTCTGACTTATTACCCTGAAATAAGTGAAATTTCTGCAATTTTGCTCCAAAATAAGGGAAATTTCTGCAATTTTGCCCCAATATAAAGGAAATTTCTGCAATTTTGCCCCAAAATAAGGGGAATTTCTGACTGTTTGCTCCCGAAAAAAAGAGGTTTTCTGTCTTTTTGCCCTAAAATAAGGAGAATTTCTGCTTTTTTGCCCGAAAATTTTGAAAATTTCTGCAATTTTGCTTCAAAATACGGGGAATTTCGGCTTTTTATCCCGAAAGTAAGGGGAATGTATACCTTTTGCCACAAAAAAGGGAAATTTCTTCATTTTTGCCCCAAAATAAGTGGAATTTCTGCTTTTTACATCAAAATAAGTGAAATTTCTCCCTTTTTAACCAAAAATAAATGGAATTTCTCTATTTTTGCCCCAAAATAAAAAGAATTTTGAATTAGGCCCTGAAATAAGTGATATTTCTGCAATTTTGTCCCAAAATAAAAGAAATTTCTGCCTTTTTGCCACAAAATAAAAGGAGTTACTGTCTTTTTGCCCCAAAATAAAAGAAATTTCTGCCTTTTTGCCCCAAAATAAGGGGAATTTCAGCATTTTTCCCTCAAAATAAAGGGAATTTCTGCATTTTTGCCACAAAATATTAAGAATTTCTGCATTTTTGCCCCAAAATAAGGAAAATTTCTGCATTTTTCCCTGAAATAAGTGAAATTTCTGCAATTTTGCCCCAAAATAAGAGAAATTTTGGAATTTTTCCACAAAATAAGTGGAATTTCTGAGTTATGCCCCAAAATAAGGAGAATTTTTGTCTTTTTGCCCCAACATATTGGGAATTTCTGCATTTTTGCCCCACTATTAGGGGAATTTCTGCAATTTTGCTCCAAACGGGGAATTTCTGCCTTTTTGCCCGAAAATAAGGAAAATGCATAACTCTTTTCCATAAAAAAGGGAAATTTCTTCATTTTTGCTCCAATATAATGGGAATTTCTGTCTTTTTGCCTCTAAATAAGTGGAGTTTTTGTCTTTTTTCCCCCAAAACAAAGGGAATTTTTGTATTTTTTGCCCCAAAATAAGATGAATTTCTGACTTATTACCATGAAATAAGTGAAATTTCCGAAATTTTGCCACAAAATAAGAGAAATTTCTGCCATTTTGCCCTGAAATATGTGAAATTTCTGCAATTTTACCCCAAAATAAGTCGAATTTCTGCCTTTTTGCCCCAAAATAATGAGAATTTTTGCATTTTTGTTCCAAAATAAGAAAAATTTTTGCTTTTTTTCTCTGAAATAAGTGAAATTTCTGCAATTTTGCCCTAAAATAAAGAAAATTTTTGCAATTTTTACCCATAAGGGAAATTTCTGCAATTTTGCCCCAAAATAAGGTAAATTCCTCCAATTTTGCCCCAAAATAAACGAAATTTCTTGAATTTTGCCCCAAAATAAAGGGATTTTCTGATTTTTGCCCCAAAATAAAGGGAATTTCTGCCTTTTGCCCCAAAATTAGGGGAATTTCTGCAATTTTGATCAAAATCTGGAGAATTTCTGCCTTTTTTCCCGAAAATAATGGGAATGCATACCTTTTTGCCATAAAAAATGAAATTTCTTCATTTTTGCTTCAAAATAAGGGGAATTTCAGCCTTTTTGCTTCTAAATAAGTGGAATTTCTGTCTTTTTCCCACAAAACACAGGGAATTTCTCTCATTTTTGCCCCAAAATAAGTGGAATTTCTGACTCATTACCCTGAAATAAGTGAAATTTCTGCAATTTTGCCCCAAAATAAGGGAAATTTCTGGATTTTTGCCACAAAATATTAGTAATTTCTGCCTTTTTGCCCCAAAATATAGAAAATTTCTTCCTTTTTTCCCCGAAATTAGTGAAATTTCTGAAATTTTGCCCTAAAATAAGTGAAATTTCTGCAATTTTGCCCCAAAATAAGGAAAATTTCTGTAATTTTGCCCCAAATAAGTGGAATTTCTGAGTTTTGCCCCAAAATAAGGAGAATTTCTGTCTTTTTGCCCAAACATATAGGGAATTTCTGCATTTTTGCCCCACAATTAGTGGAATTTCTGAAATTTTGCTCCAAAATATGGGGAATTTCTGCTTCTTTGCCTCTAAATAAGTGGAATTTCTGTCTTTTTCCCCCAAAACAAAGGAAATTTCTGTCTTTTTTCACCCAAAATAAAGGAAATTTCTGCCTTTTTGCCCTGAAATATGTGAAATGTCTGCAATTTTACCCCAAAATAAGGTGAATTTCTACATTTTTGCCCCAAAATAATGGGAATTTCTGCGTTTTTGCCCCAAAATAAGAGAAATTTTTGCTTTTTTTCTCTGAAATAAGTGAAATTTCTGCAATTTTGCTTTAAATTAAGGAAAATTTCTGCAATATTTCAACATAATAAGGGAAATTTCTGCAATTTTGACCCATAATAAGGGGTATTTCTTCTTTTTTGCACCAAAATAAAGGAAGTTTTAGCCTTTTTACCTAAAAATAAGTGAAATTTCTGTTATTTTGCTTCATATAAAGGAAATTTCTGCAATTTTGCTCCAAAATAAGGAAAATTCCTGCAATTATGCCCCAAAATAGAGGAAATTTCTTGAATTTTGCCCCAAAATAATGGGAATTTCTGATTTTGTTCCCAAAATAAAGGGAATTTCTGCCTTTTGCCCCAAAATAAAGGGAATTTCAGAAATTTTGCTCCAAAATACGAGGAATTTCTGCCTTTTTGCCCGAAATTAATGGGAATGCATACCTTTTTGCCATAAAAAAGGAAATTTCTCCATTTTTGCTCCAAAAAAAAGGGGAATTTCTGCATTATGGCCTCTAAATAAGTGGAATTTCTGTCTTTTTCCCCCCAAACCAAGGGGTTTTCTGTCTTTTTTGCTGCAAAATAAGGAGAATTTCTCACTTATTACCCTGACATAAGTGAAATTTCTGCAATTTTGCCCCAAAATAAGGGAAATTTCTGCAATTTTGCCCCAATGTAAAGGAAATTTCTGCAATTTTGCCCCAAAATAAGGGAAATTTCTGACTGTTTGTTCCCAAAAAAAAGGAGATTTTGTGCCTTTTTGCCCCAAAATAAGGAGAATTTCTGTCTTTTTGCTCGAAAATTATGAGAATTTCTGCAATTTTGCTTCAAAATACGGGGAATTTCTGCTTTTATCCCGAAAGTAAGGGGAATGCATACCTTTTTGCCATAAAAATGAAATTTCTTCATTTTTGCTCCAAAATAAGGGGAATTTCTGCTTTTTTGCCTCTAAATAAGTGGAATTTCTGTCTTTTTCCCCCAAAACAAAGGAAATTTCTGTCTTTTTTGCCTTAAAATAAGTAGAATTTCTGACTTATTACCCTGAAATAAGTGAAATTTCTGCAATTTTGCCCCAAAATAAGGGAAATTTCTTCATTTATGCCCCCAAATAAGGGGAATTTCAGGCTTTTTACCTCAAAATAAAAGGAATTTTTGCCTTTTTGCCCCAAATTAAGGAAAATTTCTGCCTTTTTTCCCTGAAATAAGTGAAATTTCTGCAATTTTGCCCCAAAATAAGTGAAATTTCTGCATTTTGCCCCAGAATAAGGGAAATTTCTGGAATTTTGCCCCAAAATAAGTGGAATTTCTGAGTTTTGCCCCAAAATAAGGAGAATTTCTGTCTTTTTGCACCAACATATAGGGAATTTCTGCATTTTTGCCCCACAATTAGGGGAATTTCTGCAATTTTGTCCAAAATACAGGGAATTTCTGCCTTTTTGCCCGAAAATAAGAAGAATGCGTACCTTTTTGCCTTAAAAAAGGGAAATTTCTTCATTTTGCTCCAAAATAAGGGGAATTTCTGTTTTTTTGCCTCTAAATAAGTGGAATTTCTGTTTTTTCCTCTAAAAAAAAGGGATTTTCTGTCTTTTTTGCCCCAAAATCAAGAAAATTTCTGACTTATTACCCTGAAATAAGTAAAATTTCTGCAATTTTGCCCAAAAATAAGGGAAATTTCTGCCTTTTTGCCCCCAAATAAGAGGAATTTTAGACTTTTCACCTCAAAATAATAGGAATTTCTGCATTTTTGCTACAAAATATTAGGAATTTCTGCCTTTTTGCCCAAAAATAAAGAAAATTTCTGCCTTTTTTCCCTGAAATAAGTGAAATTTCTGCAATTTTGCCCCAAAATAAGTGAAATTTTGCAATTTTGCCCCAAAATAATGGGAATTTCTGTAATTTTGCTCCAAAATAAGTGGAATTTCTGTGTTTTCCAACAAAATAAGGAGAATTTCTGTCTTTTTGCCCCAACATATAGGGAATTTCTGCATTTTTGCCCCACAATTAGGGGAATTTCTGCAATTTTTCTCCAAAATACTAGGAATTTCTGTATTTTTGCCCGATAATAAGGGGAATGCATAACTTTTTGCCATAAAAAAGGGAAATTTCTTTATTTTTGCTCCAAAATAAGGGAAATTTCTGCCTTTTTGCCTCAAAATAAGTGGAATTTCTGTCTTTTTCCCCCAAAACAAAGGGAATTTCTGTCTTTTTTGCCCCAAAATAAGGGAAATTTCTGCATTTTTGCCCTGAAATATGTGAAATTTCTGCAATTTTACCCCAAAATAAGGTGAATTTCTGCTTTTTTGCCACAAAATAATGGGAATTTCTGCCTTTTTGCCCCAAAATAAGAAAAATTTTTGCTTTTTTCCTCTGAAATAAGTGAAATTTCTGCAATTTTGGCCTAAAATAAGGGAAATTTCTGCATTTTTTCCCCTAATAAGGGAAATTTCTGCAATTTTGCCCCAAAATAAGGGGAATTTCTCCCTTTTTACCTGAAAATAACTGAAATTTCTGCAATTTTGCCCCAAATAAGGGAAATTTCTGAAATTGTGCCCCAAAATAAGGTAAATTATTGCAATTTTGCCCCAAAATACAGGAAATTTCTGAAATTTTGCCCCAAAATAAGGGGAATTTCTGAATTTTACCCCAAAATAAAAAGAATTTTATCCTTGTGCCCCAAAATTAGAGGAATTTCTGCACTTTTGCTCCAAAATATGGGGAATTTCTGCCTTTTTGCCCGAAAATAATGGGAATGCATACCTTTTTGCCATAAAAAGGGAAATTTCTTCATTTTTGCTCCAAAATAAAGGGAATTTCTGCCTTTTTGCCTCTAAATAAGTGGAATTTCTGTCTTTTTCCTCCAAAACAAAGGGAATTTCTATTTTTTTTGCCTCAAAATAAGGGGAATTTCTGACATAATACCCTGAAATAAGTAAAATTTCTGCAATTTTGCCCCAAAATAAGGGAAATTTCTGCAATTTTGCCCCAATGTAAAGGAAATTTATGCAATTTTGCCACAAAATAAGAGGAATTTCTGACTGTTTGTTCCCAAAAAAAGGAGATTTTCTGTCTTTTTGCCCCAAAATAAGGAGAATTTCTGCCTTTTGCCCGAAAATTATGAGAATTTCTGCAATTTTGCATCAAAATACGGGGAATTTCTGCTTTTATCCCGAAAGTAAGGGAAATGCATACCTTTTTGCCATAAAAAGGTGAATTTCTTCATTTTTACTCCGAAATAAGGGGAATTTCTGTTTTTTGCCTCTAAATAAGTGGAATTTCTGTCTTTTTCCCCCAAAACAAAAGGAATTTCTGTCATTTTTGCCTCAAAATAAGGGGAATTTCTGACTTATTACTATGAAATAAGTAAAATTTCTGCAATTTTGGCCCAAAATAAGGAAAATTTCTGCCTCTTTGCCCCCAAATAAGGGGAATTTCAGGCTTTTTACCTCAAAATAAGGGAAATTTCTGCCTTTTTGCCCCAAAATAAGGAGAATTTCTCCCTTTTTGCCCTAAATAAAGGAAATTACAGCCTTTTTACCTGAAAATAAGTGAAATTTCTGCAATTTTGCACCAGAATAAAGGAAATTTCTGGAATTATGCCCCAAAATAAGTGGAATTTCTGAGTTTTGCCCCAAAATAAGGAGAATTTTTGCCTTTTTGCCCCAACATATAGGGAATGTCTGCATTTATGCCCCAAAATTAAGGGAATTTCTGCAATTTTGCTCCAAAATACGAGGAATTTCTGCTTTTTTGCCCGAAAATAAAGGGAATGCATAACTTTTTGCCTTAAAAAAGGGAAATTTCTTCATTTTTACTCCAAAATAAGGGAAATTTCTGCTTTTTTGACTCTAAATAAGTGGAATTTCTGTTTTTTCCTCCAAAACAAAGGGATTTTCTGTCGTTTTTGGCCCAAAATCAAGAAAATTTCTGACTTATTACCCTGAAATAAGTGAAATTTCTGCAATTTTGCCCCAAAATAAGGGAAATTTCTGCCTTTTTGCCCCCAAATAAGGGGAATTTCAGCCTTTTCACCTCAAAATAAGAGGAATTTCTGCATTTTTGCCACAAAATATTAGGAATTTCTGAATTTTTGCTCCAAAATAAGGAAAATATCTACCTTTTTTCCCTGAAATAAGTGAAATTTCCTCAATTTTGCACTAAAATAAGTGAAATTTCTGAGTTTGGCCCCAAAATAAGGAGAATTTCTCTTTTTGCCCCAACATATAGGGAATTTCTGCATTTTTGCCCAACAATTAGGAGAATTTCTGCAATTTTGCTCTAAAATACAGGGAATTTCTGCCTTTTTCCCCGAAAATAAGGGGAATGAATAACTTTTTGCCATAAAAAAAGGGAAATTTCTTCATTTTTGCTCCAAAATAAGGAAAATTTTTGCCTTTTTGCCTCTAAATAAGTGGAATTTCTGTCTTTTTCCCCCAAAACAAAGAAAATTTCTGTCTTTTTTGCCCCAAATTAAGGGAAATTTCTACCTTTTTGCCCTGAAATATGTGAAATTTCTGCAATTTTACCCCAAAATAAGGTTAATTTCTGCCTTTTTGCCCCAAAATAATGGGAATTTCTGCCTTTTTGCCCCAAAATAAGAAAAATTTTTGCTTTTTTTCTCTGAAATAAGTGAAATTTCTGCAATTTTGCCTTAAATTAAGAAAAATTTCTGCAATATTTCCCCATAATAAGGGAAATTTCTGCAATTTTGCCCCAAAATAAGGGGAATTTCTCCCTTTTTGCCACGAAATAAAGGAAATTTCAGCCTTTTTACCTGAAAATAACTGAAATTTCTGCAATTTTGCCCCAAATAAGGGAAATTTCTGCAATTTTGCCCCAAAATAAGGTAAATTCCTGCAATTTTGCCCCAAAATAAAGGAAATTTCTTGAATTTTGCCCTAAAATAAGGGGAATTTTTAATTTTTGCCCCCAAATAAAGGGAATTTTTGCCTTTTGCCCCAAAATTAGGGGAATTTCTGCAATTTTGGTCCAAAATACGGGGAATTTCTGACTTTTAGCCCGAAAATAATGGGAATGCATACCTTTTTGCCATAAAAAGGGAAATTTCTTCATTTTTGCTCCAAAAAAAGGGAATTTCTGCCTTTTTGCCTCTACATAAGTGGAATTTCTGTCTTTTTCTCCCAAAACACAGGGAATTTCTGTCTTTTTTGCCCCAAAATAAGGGGAATTTCTGATTTATTACCCTGAAATAAGTAAAATTTCAGCAATTTTGCCCCAAAATTAGTGAAATTTCTGCAATTTTGCCCCAGAATAAATGAAATTTCTGGAATTTTGCCCCAAAATAAGTGGAATTTCTGAGTTTTGCCACAAAATAAGAAGAATTTCTGTTTTTTTGCCCCAACATATAGGGAATTTCTGTTTTTTTGCCCCACAATTAGGGAAATTTCTGCAATTTTGCCCCAAAATACGAGGAATTTCTGCCTTATTGCCCAAAAATAAGGGGAATGCATACCTTTTTGCCTTAAAAAAGGTAAATTTCTTCATTTTTGCTCCAAAATAAGGGGGATTTCTGCTTTTTTGCCTCTAACTAAGTGGAATTTCTGTTTATTCCTCAAAATCAAAGGGATTTTCTGTCTTTTTTGCCCCAAAATCAAGAAAATTTCTGACTTATTACACTGAAATAAGTGAAATTTCTGCAATTTTGCCCCAAAATAAGGGAAATTTCTGCCTTTTTGCCCCCAAATAAGGGGAATTTCAGCTTTTTCACCTCAAAATAACGGGAATTTCTGTATTTTTGCCACAAAATATTAGGAATTTCTGCCTTTTTGCTCCAAAATAAGGAAAATTTCTGCCTTTTTTCCCTGAAATAAGTGAAATTTCTGCAATTTTGTCCTAAAATAAGTGAAATATCTGTCATTTTGCCCCAAAATAAGGGTATTTCTGGAATTTTGCCCCAAAATAAGTGGAATTTCTGAGTTTTGCCCCAAAATAAGGAGAATTTCTGTCTTTTTGCCCCAACATATAGGGAATTTCTGCATTTTTGCCCAATAATTAGGGGAATTTCTGCAATTTTGCTCCAAAATACGGGGAATTTCTGCCTTTTTGCCCAAAAAAAAGGGGAATGCATAACTTTTTGCCATAAAAAAGGGAAATTTCTTCATTTTTGCTCCAAAATAAGGGGAATTTTTGCCTTTTTGCCTCTAAATAAGTGGAATTTCTGTCTTTTTCCCCCAAAACAAAGGGAATTTATGTCTTTTTTGCCCCAAATTAAGGGAAATTTCTGCCTTTTTGCCCTGAAATATGTGAAATTTCTGCAATTTTACTCCAAAATAAGGTGAATTTCTGCCTTTTTGCCCCAAAATAATGGGAATTTCTGCCTTTTTGCCCCAAAATAAGAAATATTTTTGCTTTTTTTCTCTGAAATAAGTGAAATTTCTGCAATTTTGCCTTAAATTAAGAAAAATTTCTGCAATATTTCCCCATAACAAGTGAAATTTTTGCAATTTTGCCCCAAAATAAGGGGAATTTTTCTTTTTTTGCCCCAAAATAAAGGAAATTTCAGGCTTTTTACCTGAAAATAACTGAAATTTCTGCAATGTTGCCCCAAATAAGTGAAATTTCTGAAATTGTGCCCCAAAATAAGGTAAATTCCTGCAATTTTGCCCCACAATAAAGGAAATTTCTAGAATTTTGCCCCATAATTAGGGGAATTTATGCAATTTTGCTCCAAAATACGAGGAATTTCTGCCTTTTTGCCCGCAAATAATGGGAATGCATACCTTTTTTCCATAAAAAGGAAAATTTCTTCATTTTTGCTCCAAAATAAAGGGAATTTCTGCCTTTTTGCCTCTAAATAAGTGGAATTTCTGTCTTTTTCCCCCAAAACAAAGGGAATTTCTGTCTTTTTTGCCCCAAAATAAGGGGAATTTCTGACTTATTACCCTGAAATAAGTGAAATTTCTTCAATTTTTCTCCAAAATAAGGCAAATTTCTGAATGTTTGTTCCCAAAAAAAGGAGATTATCTGTCTTTCTGCCCCCAAATAAGGAGAATTTCTGCCTTTTTGCCCGAAAATTATGAGAATTTCTGCAATTTTGCTTCAAAATACGGGGAATATCTGCTTTTATCCCGAAAGTAAGGGGAATGCATAACTTTTTGCCATAAAAAGGTAAATTTCTTCATTTTTGCTCCAAAATAAGGGGAATTTCTGCGTTTTTGCCTCTAAATAAGTGGAATTTCTGTCTTTTTCCCCCAAAACAAAGTGAATTTCTGTCTTTTTTGCCCCAAAATAATGGGAATTTCTGCCTTTTTGCCCCAACATAAGAAAAATTTTTGCTTTTTTTTTTCTTAAATAAGTGAAATTTCTGCAATTTTGCCTTAAATTAAGGGAAATTTCTGCAATATTTCCCCATAATAAGGGAAATTTCTGCAATTTTGCTCCAAAATAAGTGGAATTTCTCCCTTTTTGCCCCAAAATAAAGGAAATTTCAGCCTTTTTACCTGAAAATAAGTGAAATTTTTGCAATTTTGCTCCAAATAAGGGAAATTTCTTCAATTTTGCCCCAAAATAAGGTAAATTCCTGTAATTTTGCCCCAAAATAAAGAAATTTCTTGAATTTTGCCCCAAAAGAAGGGGAATTTCTGATTTTTGCCCCAAAATAAAAGGAATTTCTGCCTTTTGCCCCAAAATTAGGGAATTTCTCCCTTTTTGCCCGAAAATTATGAGAATTTCTGCATTTTTGCTTCAAAACACGGGATATTCCTGCTTTTTATCCCGAATGTAAGGAAAATGTATACCTTTTACCACAAAAAAGGAAATTTCTTCATTTTTGCCCCAAAATAAGAGGAATTTCTGCCTTTTTACTTCAAAGTAAGTGAAATTTCTGCCTTTGTACCAAAAAATAAATGGAATTTCTGTCTTTTTGCCCCAAAATAAAAGGAATTTTTGAATTATGCCCTGAAATAAGTGAAATTTCTGCAATTTTGCCCCAAAATACATGAAATTTCTGCCTTTTTGTCACAAAATAATAGGAATTTCTGTCTTTTTGCCCCAAAATAAGGGAAATTTCTGCCTTTTTGCCCCCAAATAAAAGGAATTACAGCCTTTTTACCTCAAAATAAGGGGAATTTCTACATTTTAGCCACAAAATATTAAGAATTTCTGCCTTTTTGCCCCAAAATAAGGAAAATTTCTGCCTTTTTTCCCTTAAATAAGTGAAATTTCTCCAATTTTGCCCTAAAATAAGTGAAATTTCTGCAATTTTTCCCCAAAATAAGGGAAATTTCTGGAATTTTGCCCAAAAATTAGGGAAATTTCTGCAATTTTGCTCGAAAATACGGGGAATTTCTGCCTTTTCCCAAAAATAAAGGGAATGCATAACTTTTTGCCATAAATAAGGGAAATTTCTTCATTTGTGCTCCAAAATAAGGGGAATTTCTGCCTTTTTGCCCGAAACTAAGAAAAATTTCTGCAATTTTGTACCAAAATAAAAGAAATTTCTGCCCTTTTGCTTCCAAATAAAAAAATTTCTACTTTTTTTTCTGAAAAAAGTGAAATTTCTGAAATTTTGCCCCAAAATAAGTGAAATTTCTACAATTTTGCCCCAAAATAAGTGAAATTTCTGGAATTTTGCCCCAAAATAAGTGGAATTTCTGAGTTTTGCCCAAAAATAAGGAGAATTTCTGTATTTTTGCCTCAACATATTGGGAATTTCTGCATTTTTGCCCCACAATTTGGGAAATTTCTGCAATTTTGCTCTAAAATAAGGTTATTTCTGCCTTTTTGCCCAAAAATAAGAAGAATGCATACCTTTTTGCCCTTAAAAAGTGAAATTTCTTCATTTTTGCTCCAAAATAAGGGGAATTTCTGCTTTTTTGCCTCTAAAAAAGTGGAATTTCTGTCTTTTTCCCCCAAAAACAAAGGTTATTTCTGTTTTTTGGCTCCAAAATAAGTTAAATTTCTTACTTATTACCCTGAAATAAGTGAAATTTCTGCAATTTTGCCCCAAAATAAGAGAAATTTCTGCCTTTTTGCCCCCAAATAAGGGGAATTTCAGCCTTTTACCTCAAAATAAAAGAAATTTCGGCATTTTTACCCCAAAATATGGGAAATTTCTGCCTTTTTGCCCCAAAATAAAAAAAATTCTGCATTTTGTAACAAAATAAAAGAAATTTCTGCCTTTTGGCCCCAAAATAAGAAAATTTCTGCTTTTTTTTCTGAAATAAGTGAAATTTCTGCAATTTTGCCCCAAAATAATTTAAATTTCTGAGTTTTGCCCTAAAATAAGGAGAATTTCTGTCTTTTTGCCCCAACATATAGGGAATTACTGCATTTTTGCGCCACAATTAGGGGAATTTCGGCAATTTTGCTCTAAAATACGGGGAATTTCTGCATTTTTGTCCGAAAATAATAATAATGCATACCTTTTTGCCATAAAAAAGGGAATTTTCTTCATTTTTGTCCAAAATGAGGGGAAATTTTGCTTTTATGCCTCAATATAAGTGGAATTTCTGTCTTTTTCCCCCAAAACAAAGGGAATTTCTGTCTTTTTTGCCCCAAAATAAGGAAAATTTCTGACTTATTACCCTGAAATAAGTGAAATTTCTGCAATTTTGCCCCAAAATAAAAGAAATTTCTGTTTTTTAACCCCAAATAAGGGGAATTTCAGCATTTTACCTCAAAATAAGGGGAATTTCTGCATTTTTTCCCCAAAATATGGGAAATTTTTGTCTTTTTGCCAAAAATAAGAAAAAATTTCTGCAGTTTTGTATTAAAATATGGGAAATTTCTGCCTTTTTGCCCCAAATTAAGGAAAATTTCTGCTTTTTTCTCTGAAATAAGTGAAATTTCCCCAATTTTGTCCCAAAATAAGTGCAATTTCTGCAATTTTGCCCCAAAATAAGGGAAATTTCTGGAATTTTGCCCCAAAATATGTGGAATTTCTGAGTTTTGCCCCAAAATAACAGAATTTCTGTCTTTTTGCCCCAACATATAGGGAATTTCTGCCTTTTTGCCCCACAATTAGGTTAATTTCTGCAATTTTGTTCCAAAATACAGAGAATTTCTGCCTTTTTGCCCGAAAATAAGAAGAATGCATACCTTTTTGCCATAAAAAAGGGAAATTTCTGTAATTTTGCTCCAAAATAAGGGGAATTTCTGCTTTTTGCCTCTAAATATGTGGAGTTTCTCTCTTTTTCCCCCAAAACAAAGAAAATTTCTGTCTTTTTTGCAACAAAATAAAGAAATTTTCTGACTTATTACCCTGAAATAAGTGAAATTTCTGCAATTTTGCCCCAAAATAAGGGAAATTTCTGCACTTTTGCCCCCAAATAAGAGGAATTTCACCCTTTTACCTCAAAATAAGGAGAATTTCTGCATTTTTGCAACAAAATATTAGGAATTTCTGCCTTTTTGCCCCAAAATAAGGAAAATTTCTGCCTTTTTCCCTGAAATAAGTGAAATTTCTCCAATTTTGCCCCAAAATAAGGGACATCTCTGGAATTTTGCCCCAAAATAAGTGGAATTTCTGAGTTTTGCCCCAAAATAAGGAGAATTTCTGGCTTTTGCCCTAACATATAGGGAATTTCTGCCTTTTTGCCCCACAATTAGGGGAATTTCTAGAATTTTGCTCCAAAATACGGGGAATTTCTGCTTTTTAGCCCGAAAATAAAGGGAATGTATACCTTTTGCCACAAAAAAGGGAAATCTTCATTTTTGCTTCAAATTAAGGGAAATTTCTGCTTTTTTGCCTCTAAATAAGTGGAATTTCTGTCTTTTTCCCCCAAAACAAAGGGAATTTCTGTATTTTTTGCCCCAAGATAAGGAAAATTTCTGACGTATCACCCTGAAATAAGTGAAATTGCTGTATTTTGCCTCAAAATAAGAAAATTTCTCCCTTTTTGTCCCCAAATAAGGGGAATTTCAGCCTTTTTACGTCAAAAAAAGGGAAATTTCTGCATTTTTGCCCCAAAATATGGGAACTTTCTGCGTTTTTGCCCCAAAATAAGAAAAATTTCTTCAATTTTGTACCAAAATAAAAGAAATTTCTGCCTTTTTCCCCCAAAATAAAAAAAATTCTGCTTTTTTTCTGAAATAAGTGAAATTTCTGCAATTTTGCCCAAAATAAGTGAAATTTCTGCAATTTTGCCCCAAAATGAAGGAAAATTCTGGAATTTTGCCTCAAAATAAGTGGTATTTCTGAGTTTTGCCACAAAATAAGAAGAATTTCTGTCCTTTTGCCCCAACATATAGGGAATTTCTGCCTTTTTGCCTCACAATTAGGGGAATCTCTGCAATTTTGCTCCAAAATACGGGGAATTTCTGCCTTTTTGTCCGAAAATAAGAAGAATGCATACCTTTTTGCCATAAAAAAGGGAAATTTCTTCATTTTTGCTCCAAAATAAGGGGAATTTCTGCATTTGCCTCTAAATAAGTGGAATTTCTGTCTTTTTCCCCCAAAACAAAGGGAATTTCTGTCTTTTTTGCCCCAAAATAAGGAAAATTTCTGACTTATTACCCTGAAATAAGTGAAATTTCTGCAATTTTGCCCCAAAATAAAGGAAATTTCTGCCTTTTTCCCCCAAATAAGGGGAATTTCAGCCTTTTTACCTCAAAATAAGGGGAATTTCTGCTTTTTTGCCTCTAAATAAGTGGAATTTCTGTCTTTTTTCTCTAAAACAAAAGGAATTTCTGTATTTTTGCTCCAAAATAAGGAAAATTTCTGCCTTTTTTTCCTTAAATAAGTGAAATTTCTGCTTTTTTGCCCACAAATAAGGGAATTTCAGACTTTTTACCCCAAAATAAGCGGAATTTCTGCATTTTTGCCCTAAAATATGGGAAATTTCTGCCTTTTTGCCCCAAAATTATAAAAATTTCTGCAATTTTGTACCAAAATAAAAGAAATTTCTGCCTTTTTGCCCCAAAATAAAAAAATTTATGCTTTTTTTTTCTGAAATAACTGAAATTTCTTCAATTTTGCCCCAAAATAAGTGAAATTTCTGAGTTTTGCCCCAAAATAAGGAGAATTTCTGTCTTTTTGCCCCAACATATAAGGAATTTCTGCCTTTTTGCCCCACAATTAGAGGAATTTCTGCAATTTTGCTCCAAAATACGGGGAATTTCTGCCTTTTTGTCTGAAAATAAGAAGAATGCATACCTTTTTGCCATAAAAAAGGGAAATTTTTTTATTTTTGCTCCAAAATAAGAAGAATTTCTGCTTTTTTCCTCTAAATAATTCCAATTTCTGTTTTTTCCCCCAAAACAAATAGAATTTCTGTCTTTTTTGCCCCAAAATAAAGAAAATTTCTGATTTATTACCCTGAAATAAGTGAAATTTCTTCAATTTTGCCTCTAAATAAGAGAAATTTTTGCCTTTTTGCACCCAAATGAGGGGAATTTCAGACTTTTTACCTCAAAATAAGGGGAATTTCTGAATTTTTGCTTCAAAATATGGGAAATTCCTGCCTTTTTGCCCCAAAATAAAAAAATTTCTGCTTTTTTTCCCTGAAATAAGTGAAATTTCTGAAATTTTGCCCCAAAATAAGTGAAATTTCTGCAATTTGGCCCCAAAATATGGGAAATTTCTGGAATTTTGCCCCAAATTAGTGGAATTTCTCAGTTTTGCCCCAAAATAAGAAGAATGTCTGTCTTTTTGCCCCAACATATAGGGAATTTCTGCCTTTTTCCCCACAATTAGGGGAATTTCTGCAATGTTGCTCAAAATACAGGGAATTTCTGCCTTTTTGCCTGAAAATAAGAAGAATGCATACCTTTTGGCCATAAAAAAGGGAAATTTCTTCATTTTTGCTTCATAATAAGGGGAATTTCTGCATTTTTGACTCTAAATAAGTGGAATTTCTGTCTTTTTCCCCCAAAACAAAGGGAATTTCTGTCTTTCTTCTTCCAAAATAAAAAAATTTCTTACTTATTACCCTGAAATAACTGAAATTTCTTCAATTTTGCCCCAAAATAAGGGAAATTACTGCCTTTTTGCCCCCAAATAAGGGTAATTACAGCCTTTTTACCTCAAAATAAATGGAATTTCTGCATTTTTGCCACAAAATATTAGGAATTTCTGATTTTTGCCCCAAAATAAGGAAAATTTCTGCCTTTTTTCCTGAAATAAGTGAAATTTCTGCAATTTTGCCCCAAAATAAGTGAAATTTCTGCAATTTTGTTCTAAAATAAGGAAAATTTCTGGAATTTTGCCCCAAATAAGTGGAATTTCTGAGTTTCGCCCCAAAATAAGGAGAATTTCTGTCTTTTTGCCCCAACATATAGGGAATTTCTACCTTTTTGCCCGACAATTAGGGGAATTTCTGCAATTTTGCTCCAAAATACGGGGAATTTCTGCCTTTTTGCCCGAAAATAAGAAGAATGCATACCTTTTTGCCATAAAAAAGGGAAATTTCTTCATTTTTGCTCCAAAATAAGGAAAATTTCTGCTTTTTTGCCTCTAAATAAGTGGTATTTCTGTCTTTTTCCCCCAAAACAAAGGGAATTTCTGTCTTTTTTGCCCCAAAATAAGGAAAATTTCTTACTTATTACCCTGAAATAATTGAAATTTCTGCAATTTTGCCCCAAAATAAGGGAAATTTCGGCTTTTTTACCCCCAAATAAGGGGAATTTCACTCTTTTTACCTCAAAATAAAGGGAATTTCTGCATTTTTGCCACAAAATATTAGAAATTTCTGCATTTTTGCCCCAAAATAAGGAAAATTTCTGCCTTTTTTCCCTGAAATAAGTGAAATTTCTGCAATTTTTCCCCAAAATAAGGGAAATTTCTCCCTTTTTGCGCCCAAATAACGGGAATTTCAGCCTTTTTACCTCAAAATAAGGGGAATTTCTGCATTTTTGCCCCAAAATATGGAAAATTTCTGCCTTTTTGCCCAAAATAAAAAAATTTTCTGCAATTTTGTACCAAAATAAATGAAATTTTTGCCTTTTTGCCCCAGAAGAAGAAAATTTCTGCTTTTTTTAACTTAAATAAGTGAAATTTCTGCAATTTTGCCCCAAAATAAGTGAAATTTCTTCAATTTTGCCCCAAAATAAGGGAAATTTCTGGAATTTTGCCTTAAAATAAGTGGAATTTCTGAGTTTTGCCCCAAAATAAGAAGAATTTATGTCTTTATGCCATAAAATATAGGGAATTTCTGCCTTTTTGCCCCAAAATTAAAGGAATTTCTGCAATTTTGCTCCAAAATACGGGAAATTTCTGGTTTTTGCCCGAAAATAAGAAGAATGCATACCTTTTTGCCATAAAAAAGGGAAATTTCTTCATTTTTGCTCCAAAATAAGGGGAATTTCTGCTTTTTTGCCTCTAAATAAGTGGAATTTCTGTCTTTTTCCCCCAAAACAAAGGGATTTTTTGTCTTTTTTGCCCCAAAATAAAAAAAATTTCTGACTTATTACCCTGACATAAGTGAAATTTCTCCAATTTTGCCCCAAAATAAGTGAAATTTCTGCAATTTTGCCCCAAAATAAGGAAAATTTCTGCCTTTTTTCCCTGAAATATGTGAAATTTCTGCAATTTTGCCCCAAAATAAGGGAAATGTCTGCCTTTTTGCCCCCAAATAAGGGAATTTCATCCTTTTTACCTCAAAAAAGGGGAATTTCTGCATTTTTGCCCTAAAATATGGGAAATATCTGCCTTTTGCCCCAAAATTAGAAAAATTTCTGAAATTTTTTACCAAAATATAAGAAATTTCTGCCTTTTTGCCCCAAAATAAAATAATTTCTGATTTTTTTCCCATAAATAAGTGAAATTTCTGGAATTTTGCCCCAAAATAAGTGAAATTTCTGCAATTTTGCCCCAAAATAAGGGAAATTTCTGGAATTTTGCCCCAAAATAAGTGTAATTTCTTAGTTTTGCCCGAAAATAAGGAGGATTTCTGTCTTTTTGCACTAACATATAGGGAATATCTGCCTTTTTGCCCCACAATTAGGGGAATTTCTGCAATTTTGCTCCAAAATACGGGGAATTTCTGCTTTTTAGCCTAAAAATAAGGGGAATGTATACCTTTTGCTACAAAAAAGGGAAATTTCTTCATTTTTGCTAAAAAATAAAAGGAATTTCTGCTTTTTTGCCTCTAAAAAAGTGGAATTTCTGTGTTTTCCCCACAAAACAAAGGGAATTTCTGTGTTTTTTACCCAAAATAAAGAAAATTTCTGACTTATTACCCTGAAATAAGTGAAATTTCTGCAATTTTGCCCCAAAATAAGTGAAATTTCTGCCTTTTTGCCCCCAAATAAGGGGAATTTCAGCCTTTTTCCTCAAAATAAGAAGAATTTCTGCATTTTTGCCCCAAAATATGGGAAATTTCTGCATTTTTGCTCTAAAATAAGAAAAATTTCTGCAATTTTGTACCAAAATAAAAGAAATTTCTGCCTTTTTGCCCCAAAATAAAAAAATTTCTGCTTTTTTTTTTCTGAAATAAGTGAAATTTCTGCCTTTTTTCCCTGAAATAAGTGAAATTTCTGCAATTTTGGCCCAAAATAAGGGAAATTTCTGGAATTTTGCCCTAAAATAAGTAAACTTCTGAGTTTTGCCCGAAAATAAGGAGAATTTCTGTCTTTTTGCACCAACATATAGGGAATTTCTGCCTTTTTGTTCCACAATTAGGGGAATTTCTACAATTTTCCTCCAAAATACGGGGAATTTCTGCTTTTTTGCCCAAAAATAAGAAGAATGCATACCTTTTTGCCATAAAAAAGGGAAATTTCTTTATTTTTTCCCCAAATAAGAGGAATTTCTGCATTTTTGACTCTAAATAAGTAGAATTTCTGTCTTTTTCCCCCAAAACAAAAGAAATTTCTGTCCTTTTAGCCCCAAAATAAAGAAAATTTCTGACTTATTACCCTGAAATAAGTGAAATTTCTGCAATTTTGTCCCAAAATAAGGGAAATTACTGCCTTTTTGCCCCCAAATAAGGAGAATTTCAGCTTTTTACCTCAAAATAAGGGGAATTTCTAGATTTTTGCCACAAAATATTAGGAATTTCTGCCTTTTTGCCCCAAAATAAGGAAAATTTCTGCCTTTTTTTCTTGAAATAAGTGAAATTTCTGCAATTTTGCCCCAAAATAAGTGAAATTTCTGCAATTTTGCCATAAAATAAGGTAAATTTCTGGAATTTTGCCCCAAATAAGTGGAATTTCTGAGTTTTGCCCCAAAATAAGGAGAATTTCTGTCTTTTTGCCCCAACATATAGGGAATTTCTACCTTTTTGCCTGACAATTAGGGGAATTTCTGCAATTTTGCTCCAAAATACGGGGCATTTCTGCCTTTTTGCCCGAAAATAAGAAGAATGCATACCTTTTTGCCATAAAAAAGGGAAATTTCTTCATTTTTGCTCCAAAATAAGGAAAATTTCTGCTTTTTTGCCTCTAAATAAGTGGAATTTCTGTCTTTTTCTCCCAAAACAAAGGAAATTTCTGTATTTTTTGCCCCAAGATAAAGAAAATTTCTGACTTATTACCCTGAAATAAGTGAAATTGCTGCAATTTTGCCTCAAAATAAGAAAAATTTCTCTCTCTTTGCCCCCAAATAATGGGAATTTCATCTTTTTACGTCAAAATAAGGGAAATTTCTGCATTTTTGCCTCAAAATATGGGAAATTTCTGCGTTTTTGCCCCAAAATAAAAAAATTTCTTCAATTTTGTACCAAAATAAAAGAAATTTCTGCCTTTTTGCCCCAAAATAAAAAATTTCTGCTTTTTTTCTGAAATAAGTGAAATTTCTGCAATTTTGCCCAAAATAAGTGAAATTTCTGCCATTTTTCTCCAAAATAAGGGAAATTTCTGGAATTTTGCCCCAAAATAAGTGGTATTTCTGAGTTTTGCCCCAAAATAAGGAGAATTTCTGCATTTTTGCCCCAACATATAGAAAATTTCTGCCTATTTGCCCCACAATTAGGGGAATTTCTTCAATTTTGCTCCAAAATACGGGGAATTTCTGCCTTTTTGCCCGAAAATAAGTAGAATTCATACCTTTTTGCCATAAAAAAGGGAAATTTCTTCATTTTTGCTTCAAAATGAGGGGAATTTCTGCTTTTTTGCCTCTAAATAAGTGGAATTTCTGGCTTTTTTCCCCAAAACAAAAGGAATTTCTGTCTCTTTGCCCCAAAATAAGGAAAATTTCTGACTTTTTTCTCTGAAATAAGTGAAATTTCTGCAATTTTGCTCCAAAATAAGTGAAATTTCTGCTTTTTTGCCTTTAAATAAGGGAATTTCAGACTTTTTACCCCAAAATAAAAAGAATTTCTACATTTTTGCACCAAAATATGGGAAATTTCTGCCTTTTTGCCCCAAAATAAGAAAATTTCTGCTTTTTTTTTCTGAAATAAGGAGAATTTCTGTCTTTTTGCCCCAACATATAATAAATTTCTGCCTTTTTGCCCCACAATAAGGGGAATTTCTGCAATTTTGCTCCAAAATACGAGGAATTTCTGCCTTTTTGTCTGAAAATAAGAAGAATGCATACCTTTTTGCCATAAAAAAAGGAAATTTTTTCAATTTTCCTCCAAAATAAGGAGAATTTCTGCTTTCTTACTCTAAATAATTCGAATTTCTGTTTTTTCCCCCAAACCAAAGGGAATTTCTTTCTTTTTTGCCCCAAAATAAAGAAAATTTCTGATTTATTACCCTGAAATAATGAAATTTCTGCAATTTTGCCTCAAAATAAGAGAAATTTCTGCCTTTTTGCCCCCAAATAAGGGGAATTTCAGCCTTTTTACCTCAAAATACGAAAAATTTCTGAACTTTTGCTTCAAAATATGGGAAATTTCTGCCTTTTTGCCCCAAAATAAGAAAATTTTTGCTTTTTTTCCTTGAAATAAGTGAAATTTCTGAAATTTTGCCCCAAAATAAGTGAAATTTCTGCAATTTGGCCCCAAAATATGGAAATTTCTGAAATTTTGCCCCAAAATAAGTGGAATTTCATAGTTTTGCTACAAAATAAGAAGAATGTCTGTCTTTTTGCCCAAACATATAGGGAATTTCTGCCTTTTTGCCACACAATTAGGGCAATTTCTGCAATGTTGCTCAAAATACGGGGAATTTCTGCCTTTTTGCCTGAAAATAAGAAAGATGCATACCTTTCTGCCATAAAAAAGGGAAATTTCTTCATTTTTGCTCCAAAATAAGTGGAATTTCTGCCTTTTTGACTCTAAATAAGTGGAATTTCTGTCTTTTTCCCACCCCCAAAAAAAGGAATTTCTGTCTTTTTTGTTCCAAAATAAGGAAAATTTCTTACTTATTACCCTGAAATAAGTGAAATTTCTGCAATTTTGCCCCAAAATAAGGGAAATTACTGCATTTTTGCCCCCAAATAAGGGGAATTTCAGCCTTTTTACCTCAAAATAAGGAGAATTTCTGCATTTTTGCCACAAAATATTAGGAATTTCTGTTTTTTGCCCCAAAATAAAGAAAATTTCTGCCTTTTTTTCACTGAAATAAGTGAAATTTCTGCAATTTTGCCCCAAAATAAGTGAAATTTCTGCAATTTTGCCCGAAAATAAGGTAAATTTCTGGAATTTTGCCCCAAATAAATGGAATTTCTGAGTTTTGCCCCAAAATAAGGAGATTTTCTGTATTTTTGCTTCAACATATAGGGAATTTCTACCTTTTTGCCCGACAATTAGGGGAATTTCTGCAATTTTGCTCCAAAATACGGGGAATTTCTGCCTTTTTGTCCGAAAATAAGAAGAATGCATACCTTTTTGCCATATAAAAGGGAAATTTCTTCATTTTTGCCCCAAAATAAGGAAAATTTCTGCTTTTTTGCCTCTAAATAAGTGTAATTTCTGTTTTTTTCCCCCAAAACAGAGGGAATTTCTGTCTTTTTTGCCCCAAAATAAGGAAAATTTCTTACTTATTACCCTGAAATAAGTGAAATTTCTGCAATTTTGCCCCAAAATAAGGAAAATTTCGGCCTTTTTACCCCCAAATAAGGGGAATTTCACCGTTTCTCCCTCAAAATATAGGGAATTTCTGCATTTTTGCCACAAAATATTAGGAATTTCTGAATTTTTGCCCCAAAATAAGGAAAATTTCTGCCTTTTTTCCCTGAAATAAGTGAAATTTCTGCAATTTTGGCCCAAAATAAGTGAAATTTCTGCCTTTTTGCCCCCAAATAAGGGGAATTTTTGCCTTTTTACCTCAAAATAAGGGGAATTTCTGCATTTTTGCCCCAAAATATGGGAAATTTCTGCCTTTTTGCCCCAAACTAAGAAAAATTTCTGCAATTTTGTACCAAAATAAAAGAAATTTCTGCCCTTTTGCTTCCAAATAAAAAAATTTCTACTTTTTTTTTTGAAAAAAGTGAAATTTCTGAAATTTTGCCCCAAAATATGTGAAATTTCTACAATTTTGCCCCAGAATAAGTGAAATTTCTGGAATTTTGCCCCAAAATAAGTGGAATTTCTGAGTTTTGCCCAAAAATAAGGAGAATTTCTGTATTTTTGCCTCAACATATTGGGAATTTCTGCATTTTTGCCCCACAATTTTGGAAATTTCTGCAATTTTGCTCTAAAATAAGGGGAATTTCTGCCTTTTCGCCCAAAAATAAGAAGAATGCATACCTTTTTACCCTTAAAAAGTGAAATTTCTTCATTTTTGCTCCAAAATAAGGGGAATTTCTGCTTTTTTGCCTCTAAAAAAGTGGAATTTCTGTCTTTTTTCCACAAAACAAAGGTTATTTCTGTTTTTTGGCTCCAAAATAAGTTAAATTTCTGACTTATTACCCTGAAATAAGTGAAATTTCTGCAATTTTGCCCCAAAATAAGAGAAATTTCTGCCTTTTTGCCCCCAAATAAGGGGAATTTCAGCCTTTTACCTCAAAATAAGAGAAATTTCTGCATTTTTACCCCAAAATATGGGAAATTTCTGCCTTTTTGCCCCAAAATAAAAAAAATTCTGCATTTAGTAACAAAATAAAAGAAATTTCTGCCTTTTGGCACCAAAATAAGAAAATTTCTGCTTTTTTTTCTGAAATAAGTGAAATTTCTGCAATTTTGCCCCAAAATAATTTAAATTTCTGAGTTTTGCCCTAAAATAAGGAGAATTTCTGTTTTTTGCTCCAACATATAAGGAATTACTGCATTTTTGTGCCACAATTAGGGGAATTTCGGCAATTTTGCTCTAAAATACGGGGAATTTCTGCCTTTTTTGTCCAAAAATAATAATAATGCATACCTTTTTGCCATAAAAAAGGGAATTTTCTTCATTTTTCTCCAAAATGAGGGGAATTTTTTGCTTTTATGCCTCTAAATAAGTGGAATTTCTGTCTTTTTCCCCCAAAACAAAGGGAATTTCTGTCTTTTTTGCCCCAAAATAAGGAAAATTTCTGACTTATTACTCTGAAATAAGTGAAATTTCTGCAATTTTGCCCCAAAATAAGAGAAATTTCTGTTTTTTAACCCCAAATAATGGGAATTTCAGCATTTTACCTCAAAATAAGGGGAATTTCTGCATTTTTTCCCCAAAATATGGGAAATTTTTGCCTTTTTGCCAAAAATAAGAAAAAATTTCTGCAATTTTGTACCAAAATATGGGAAATTTCTGCCTTTTTGCCCCAAAATAAGGATAATTTCTGCCTTTTTTCTCTGAAATAAGTGAAATTTCTCCAATTTTGTCCCAAAATAAGTGCAATTTCTGCAATTTTGCCCCAAAATAAGGGAAATTTCTGGAATTTTGCCCCAAAATATGTTGAATTTCTGAGTTTTGCCCCAAAATAAGCAGAATTTCTGTCTTTTTGCCCCAACATATAGGGAATTTCAGCCTTTTTGCCCCACAATTAGGTTAATTTCTGCAATTTTGTTCCAAAATACAGAGAATTTCTGCCTTTTTGCCCGAAAATAAGAAGAATGCATACCTTTTTGCTATAAAAAAGGGAAATTTCTGTAATTTTGCTCCAAAATAAGGGGAATTTCTGCTTTTTGCCTCTAAATATGTGGAGTTTCTCTCTTTTTCCCCCAAAACAAAGAAAATTTCTGTCTTTTTTGCAACAAAATAAAGAAATTTTCTGACTTATTACCCTGAAATAAGTGAAATTTCTGCAATTTTGCCCCAAAATAAGGGAAATTTCTGCCCTTTTGCCCCCAAATAAGAGGAATTTCACACTTTTACCTCAAAATAAGGAGAATTTCTGCATTTTTGCAACAAAATATTAGGAATTTCTGCCTTTTTTCCCCAAAATAAGGAAAATTTCTGCCTTTTTTCCCTGAAATAAGTGAAATTTCTGCAAATTTGCCCCAAAATAATGGACATCTCTGGAATTTTGCCCCAAAATAAGTGGAATTTCTGAGTTTTGCCCCAAAATAAGGAGAATTTCTGTCTTTTTGCCCTAACATATAGGGAATTTCTGCCTTTTTGCCCCACAATTAGGGGAATTTCTAGAATTTTGCTCCAAAATACGGGGAATTTTTGCTTTTTAGCCCGAAAATAAAGGGAATGTATACCTTTTGCCACAAAAAAGGGAAATCTTCATTTTTGCTTCAAAATAAGGGGAATTTCTGCTTTTTTGCCTCTAAATAAGTGGAATTTCTGTCTTTTTCCCACAAAACAAAGGGAATTTCTGTATTTTTTGCCCCAAGATAAGGAAAATTTCTGACTTATCACCCTGAAATAAGTGAAATTGCTGTATTTTGCCTCAAAATAAGAAAAATTTCTCTTTTTTTGCTACCAAATAAGGGGAATTTCAGCCTTTTTACGTCAAAAAAAGGGAAATTTCTGCATTTTTGCCCCAAAATATGGGATCTTTCTGCGTTTTTGCCCCAAAATAAGAAAAATTTCTTCAATTTTGTACCAAAATAAAAGAAATTTCTGCCTTTTAGCACCAAAATAAAAAAAATTCTGCTTTTTTTCTGAAATAAGTGAAATTTCTGCAATTTTGCCCAAAATAAGTGAAATTTCTGCAATTTTGCCCCAAAATAAGGGAAATTTCTGGAATTTTGCCTCAAAATAAGTGGTATTTCTGAGTTTTGCCACAAAATAATGAGAATTTCTGTCCTTTTGCCCCAACATATAGGGAATTTCTGCCTTTTTGCCCCACAATTAGGGGAATTTCTGCAATTTTGCTCCAAAATACGGAGAATTTCTGCCTTTTTGTCCTAAAATAAGAAGAATGCATACCTTTTTGCC
Source organism: Micromys minutus (assembly GCF_963924665.1). Lineage (NCBI taxonomy): Eukaryota > Metazoa > Chordata > Mammalia > Rodentia > Muridae > Micromys > Micromys minutus. Next base: position 63,326 of record NW_027667403.1, on the reverse strand, counting down.
ATAAAAAAGGGAAATTTCTTCATTTTTGCTCCAAAATAAGGGGAATTTCTGCATTTGCCTCTAAATAAGTTGAATTTCTGTCTTTTTCCCCAAAAACAATGGGAATTTCTGTCTTTTTTGCCCCAAAATAAGGAAAATTTCTGACTTATTACCCTGAAATATGTGAAATTTCTGCAATTTTTCCCCAAATAAAGGAAATTTCTGCCTTTTTGCCCCCAAATAAGGGAAATTTCAGCCTTTTAACCTCAAAATAAGAAGAATTTCTGCTTTTTTGTCTCTAAATAAGTGGAATTTCTGTCTTTTTTCTCTAAAACAAAAGGAATTTCTGTCTTTTTGCCCCAAAATGAGGAAAATTTCTGACTTTTTTTCCTTAAATAAGTGAAATTTCTGCTTTTTTGCCCCCAAATAAGGGAATTTCAGATTTTTTACCCCAAAATAAAATGAATTTCTGCATTTTTGCCCCAAAATATGGGAAATTTCTGCCTTTTTGCCCCAAAATAAGAAAAATTTCTGCAATTTTGTACCAAAATAAAAGAAATTTCTGCCTTTTTGCCCCAAAATAAGAAAATTTATGCTTTTTTTTTCTGAATTAACTGAAATTTCTGCAATTTTGCCCCAAAATAAGTGAAATTTCTGAGTTTTGCCCCAAAATAAGGAGAATTTCTGTCTTTTTGCCCCAACATATAAGGAATTTCTGCCTTTTTGCCCCACAATTAGAGGAATTTCTGTAATTTTGCTCCAAAATACGAGGAATTTCTGCCTTTTTGTCTGAAAATAAGAAGAATGCATACCTTTTTGCCATAAAAAAAGGAAATTTTTTCATTTTTGCTCCAAAATAAGAAGAATTTCTGCTTTTTTCCTCTAAATAATTCGAATTTCTGTTTTTTCCACCACAACAAATAGAATTTCTGTCTTTTTTGCCCCAAAATAAAGAAAATTTCTGATTTATTACCCTGAAATAAGTGAAATTTCTGCAATTTTGCTTCTAAATAAGAGAAATTTCTGCCTTTTTTGCACTCAAATAAGGGGAATTTCAGCCTTTTTACCTCAAAATAAGGGGAATTTCTTCATTTTTGCTTCAAAATATGGGAAATTTCTGCCTTTTTGCCCCAAAATAAAAAAATTTCTGCTTTTTTTCCCTGAAATAAGTGAAATTTCTGAATTTTGCCCCAAAATAAGTGAAATTTCTACAATTTGGCCCCAAAATATGGGAAATTTCTGGAATTTTGCCCCAAAATATGTGGAATTTCTCAGTTTTGCCCCAAAATAAGAAGAATGTCTGTCTTTTTGCCCCAACATATAGGGAATTTCTGCCTTTTTGCCCCACAATTAGGGGAATTTCTGCAATGTTGCTCAAAATACAGGGAATTTCTGCTTTTTGCCTGAAAATAAGAAGAATGCATACCTTTTTGCCATAAAAAAAGGAAATTTCTTCATTTTTACTTCAAAATAAGGGGAATTTCTGCATTTTTGACTCTAAATAAGTGGAATTTCTGACTTTTTCCCCCAAAACAAAGGGAATTTCTGTCTTTTTTCTTCCAAAATAAAAAAATTTCTTACTTATTACCCTGAAATAACTGAAATTTCTTCAATTTTGCCCCAAAATAAGGGAAATTACTGCCTTTTTGCCCCAAAATCAGGGTAATTTCAACCTTTTTACCTCAAAATAAGGGGAATTTCTGCATTTTTTCCACAAAATATTAGGAATTTCTGATTTTTGCCCCAAAATAAGGAAAATTTCTGCCTTTTTTCCCTGAAATAAGTGAAATTTCTGCAATTTTGCCCCAAAATAAGTGAAATTTCTGCAATTTTGTTCTAAAATAAGGTAAATTTCTGGAATTTTGCCCCAAATAAGTGGAATTTCTGAGTTTCGCCCCAAAATAAGGAGAATTTCTTTCTTTTTGCCCCAACAAATAGGGAATTTCTACCTTTTTGCCCGACAATTAGGGGAATTTCTGTAATTTTGCTCCAAAATATGGGGAATTTCTGCCTATTTGCCCGAAAATAAGAAGAATGCATACCTTTTTGCCATAAAAAAGGGAAATTTCTTCATTTTTGCTCCAAAATAAGGAAAATTTCTGCTTTTTTGCCTCTAAATAAGTGGTATTTCTGTCTTTTTCCCCCAAAACAAAGGGAATTTCTGTCTTTTTTGCCCCAAAATAAGGAAAATTTCTTACTTATTACCCTGAAATAAGTGAAATTTCTGCAATTTTGCCCCAAAATAAGGGAAATTTCGGCCTTTTTACCCCCAAATAAGGGGAATTTCACCCTTTTTACCTCAAAATAAAGGGAATTTCTGCATTTTTGCCACAAAATATTAGGAATTTCTGCCTTTTTGCCCCAAAATAAGGAAAATTTCTGCCTTTTTTCCCTGAAATAAGTGAAATTTCCGCCATTTTGGCCCAAAATAAGTGAAATTTCTGCCTTTGTGACCCCAAATAAGGGGAATTTTAGCCTTTTTACCTCAAAATAAGGGGAATTTCTGCATTTTTGCCCCAAAATATGGGAAATTTTTGCCTTTTTGCCCCAAAATAAGAAAAATTTCTGCAATTTTGTACCAAAATAACAGAAATTTCTGACTTTTTGCTTCCAAATAGAAAAATTTCTACTTTTTTTTTCTGAAAAAAGTGAAATTTCTGAAATTTTGCCCCAAAATAAGTGAAATTTCTACAATTTTGCCCCAAAATAAGTGAAATTTCTGGAATTTTGCCACAAAATAAGTGGAATTTCTGTCTTTTTCACCCAAAACAAAGAGAATTTCTGTATTTTTTGCCCCAAGATGAGAAAAATTTCTGACTTATTACCCTGAAATAAGTGAAATTGCTGCAATTTTGCCTCAAAATAAGAAAAATTTCTCTCTTTTTGCCCCCAAATAAGGAAAATTTCAGCATTTTTACGTCAATAAAAGGGAAATTTCTGCAGTTTTGCCCCAAAATATGGGAAATTTCTGCGTTTTTGCCCCAAAATAAGAAAAATTTCTTCAATTTTGTACCAAAATAAAAGAAATTTCTGCCTTTTTGCCCCAAAATAAAAAAACATTTTGCTTTTTTTCTGAAATAAGTGAAATTTCTGCAATTTTGCCTAAAATAATTGAAATTTCTGCAATTTTTCCACAAAATAAGGGAAATTTCTGGAATTTTGCCTCAAAATAAGTGGTATTTCTGAGTTTTGCCCCAAAATAAGGAGAATTTCTGTCCTTTTGCCCCAACATATAGGGAATTTCTGCCTTTTTGCCCCACAATTAGGGGAATTTCAGCAATTTTGCTCCAAAATACGGGGAATTTCTGCCTTTTTGTCCGAAAAAAAAAAGAATGCATACCTTTTTGCCATAAAAAAGGGAAATTTCTTCATTTTTGCTCCAAAATAAGAGGAATTTCTGCATTTGCCTCTAAATAAGTGGAATTTCTGTCTTTTTCCCCGAAAACAAAGGGAATTTCTGTCTTTTTTGCCCCAAAATAAGGAAAATTTCTGACTTATTACCCTGAAATAAGTGAAATTTCTGCAATTTTGCCCCAAAATAAAGGAAATTTCTGCCTTTTTGCCCCCAAATAAGGGGAATTTCAGCCTTTTTACCTCAAAATAAGCGGAATTTCTGCTTTTTGCCTCTAAATAAGTGGAATTTCTGTCTTTTTTCTCTAAAACAAAAGGAATTTCTGTCTTTTTGCCCCAAAATAAAAAAAAATTCTGACTTTTTTTTCTTAAATAAGTGAAATTTCTGCTTTTTTGCCCCCAAATAAGGGAATTTCAGACTTTTTACCCCAAAATAAGGGGAATTTCTGCATTTTTGCCCCAAAATATGGAAAATTTCTGCCTTCTTGCCCCAAAATAAGAAAATTTCTGCTTTTTTTTCTGAAATAACTGAAATTTCTGCAATTTTGTCCCAAAATAAGTGAAATTTCTGAGTTTTGCCACAAAATAAGGAGAATTTCTGTCTTTTTGCCCCAACATATAAGGAATTTCTGCCTTTTTACCCCACAATTAGTGGAATTTCTGCAATTTTGCTCCAAAATACGAGGAATTTCTGCCTTTTGTCTGAAAATAAGAAGAATGCATACCTTTTTGCCATAAAAAAGTAAAATTTTTTCATTTTTGCTCCAAAATAAGAAGAATTTCTGCTTTTTTCCTCTAAATAATTCGAATTTCTGTTTTTTCCCCCAAAACAAATAGAATTTCTGTCTTTTTTGCCCCAAAATAAAGAAAATTTCTTATTTATTACCCTGAAATAAGTGAAATTTCTGCAATTTTGCCTCAAAATAAGAGAAATTTCTGCATTTTTGCACCCAAATGAGAGGAATTTCAGCCTTTTTACCTCAAAATTAGGGGAATTTCTGCATTTTTGCTTCAAAATATGGGAAATTTCTGCCTTTTTGCCACAAAATAAAAAAATTTCTGCTTTTTTTCCCTGAAATAAGTGAAGTTTCTGAAATTTTGCCCAGAATTAAGTGAAATTTCTGCAATTTGGCCCCAAAATATGGGAAATTTTTGGAATTTTGCCCCAAAATAAGTGGAATTTCTGAGTTTTGCCCCAAAATAAGAATGTCTGTCTTTTTGCCCCAACATATAGGGAATTTCTGCCTTTTAGCCCCACAATTATGGGAATTTCTGCAATGTTGCTCAAAATACAGGGAATTTCTGCCTTTTTGCCTGAAAATAAGAAGAATGCATACCTTTTTGCCATAAAAAAAGGGAAATTTCTTCATTTTTGCTCCAAAATAAGGGGTATTTCTGCCTTTTTGACTCTAAATAAGTGGAATTTCTGTCTTTTCCCCCAAAACAAAGGGGATTTCTATCTTTTTTGTTCCAAAAAAATGAAAATTTCTTACTTATTACCCTGACATAAGTGAAATTTCTGCAATTTTGCCCCAAAATAAGGGAAATTACTGCCTTTTTGCCCCCAAATAAGGGGAATTTCAGCCTTTTTACCTCAAAATAAGGGGAATTTCTGCATTTTTACCACAAAATATTGGGAATTTCTGTTTTTTGCCTCAAAATAAGGAAAATTTCTGCCTTTTTTCCCTGAAATAAGTGAAATTTCTGCAATTTTGCCCCAAAATAAGTGAAATTTCTGCAATTTTGCCCTAAAATAAAGTATATTTCTGGAATTTTGCCACAAATAAGTGGAATTTCTGATTTTCGCCCCAAAATAAGGAGAATTTCTGTCTTTTTGCCCCAACATATATGGAATTTCTACCTTTTTGCCCGACAATTAGGGGAATTTCTGCAATTTTGCTCCAAAATACAAGGAATTTTTGCCTTTTTGCCCGAAAATAAGTAGAATGCATACCTTTTTGCCATAAAAAAGGGAAATTTCTTAATTTTTGCTCCAAAATAAGGAAAATTTCTGCTTTTTTGCCTCTAAATAAGTGGTATTTCGGTCTTTTTCCTCCAAAACAAAGGGAATTTCTGTCTTTTTTGCCCCAAAATAAAAAAAAATTTCTGACATATTACCCTGAAATAAGTGAAATTTCTGCAATTTTGCCCCAAAATAAGGGAAATTTCGGCCTTTTTACCCCCAAATAAGGGGAATTTCACCCTTTTTACCTCAAAATAAAGGGAATTTCTGTATTTTTGCCACAAAATATTAGGAATTTCTGCCTTTTTGCCCCAAAATAAGGAAAATTTCTGCATTTTTTCCCTGAAATAAGTGAAATTTCTGCAATTTTGGCCCAAAATAAGTGAAATTTCTGCCTTTTTGCCCCCAAATAAGGAGAATTTTAGCCTTTTTACCTCAAAATAAGGGGAATTTCTGAATTTTTGCCCCAAAATATGGGAAATTTCTGCCTTTTTGCCCCAAAATAAGAAAAATTTCTGCAATTTTGTACCAAAATAAAAGAAATTTCTGCATTTTTGCTTCCAAATAGAAAAATTTCTATATTTTTTTCTGAAAATAAGTCAAATTTCTGAAATTTTGGCCCAAAATAAGTGAAATTTCTAGAATTTTGCCCCAAAATAAGTGAAATTTCTGGAATTTTTCCCCAAAATAAGTGGAATTTCTGAGTTTTACCCCAAAATAAGGAGAATTTCTGTCTTTTTGCCCCAACATATAAGGAATTTCTGCCTTTTTGCACCACAATTAGGGGAATTTCTGCAATTTTGCTCCAAAATACGGAGAATTTCTGCCTTTTTGCTCGAAAATAAGAATACATAACTTTTTGCCATAAAAAAGGAAAATTTCTTCATTTTTGCTCCAAAATAAAAGGAATTTCTGCCTTTTTGACTCTAAATAAGTGGAATTTCTCTCTTTTTCCCCCAAAACAAAGGGAATTTCTGTCTTTTTTGTTCCAAAATAATGAAAATTTCTGACTTATTACCCTGAAGTAAGTGAAATTTCTACAATTTTGCCCCAAAAAGGGAAATTTCTGCCTTTTTGCCCCCAAATAAGGGGAATTTCAGCATTTTTACCTCAAAATAAGGGGAATTTCTGCATTTTTGCCACAAAATATTAGGAATTTCTGCCTTTTTGCCCCAAAATAAGGAAAATTTCTGCCTTTTTTTCCTGAAATAAGTGAAATTTCTGAAATTTTGCCCCAAAATAAGTGAAATTTCTGCAATTTTGTTCCAAAATAAGGGAAATTTCTGCAATTTTGTACCAAAATAAAAGAAATTTCTGCCTTTTTGCTTCCAAATAAGAAAATTTCTGCTTTTTTTCTGAAATAAGTGAAATTTCTGAAATTTTTCCCCAAAATAAGTGAAATTTCTACAATTTTGCCCCAAAATAAGTGAAATTTCTGGAATTTTGCCTCAAAATAATTGGAATTTCATAGTTTTGACCCAAAATAAGGAGAATTTCTGTCTTTTTGCCTCAACATATAGGGAATTTCTGTATTTTTGCCCCACAATTATGGCAATTTCTGCAATTTTGCTCCAAAATACAAGGAATTTCTGCCTTTTTTCCCGAAAATAAGAAGAATGCATACCTTTTTGCCATAAAAAAGGAAAATTTCTTCATTTTTGCTCCAAAATAAGGGGAATTTCTGCTTTTATGCCTCTAAATATGTGGAATTTCTGTCTTTGTCCTCCAATACAAATAGAATTTCTGTCTTTTTGCTCCAAAATAAGGAAAATTTGTGACTTATTACCCTGAAATAAGTTAAATTTCTGCAATTTTGCCCCAAAATAAGTGAAATTTCTGCAATTTTGCCCCAAAATAAGTGAAATTTCTACAATTTTGCCCCAAAATAAGTGAAATTTCTGGAATTTTGCCCCAAAATAAGTGGAATTTCTGAGTTTTGCCTTAAAATAAGGAGAATTTCTGTCTTTTTGCCTCAACATATAGGGAATTTCTGCCTTTTTGCCCCACAATTAGGGGAATTTCTGCAATTTTGCTCCAAAATACGGGGAATTTCTGCCTTTTTGCCCGAAAATAAGAATGCATACCTTTTTGCCTTAAAAAAGGAAAATTTCTTCATTTTTGCTCCAAAATAAAAAGAATTTTTGCTTTTTTGCCTCTAAATAAGTGGAATTTCTGTCTTTTCCCCCAAAACAAAGGTAATTTCTGTCTTTTTTGCCCAAAAATAAGGAAAATTTCTGACTTATTACCCTGAAGTAAGTGAAATTTATGCAATTTTGCCCCAAAATAAGGGGAATTTCTGCTTTTTTGTCTCTAAATAAGTGGAATTTCTGTATTTTTCCCCCAAAACAAAGGGAATTTCTGTCTTTTTTGCGCAAAATAAGGAAAATTTCTGACTTATTATCATGAAATAAGGGAAATTTCTGGAATTTTGCCCCAAATAAGGGAAATTTCTGCCTTTTTGCCCGAAAATAAGAAGAATGCATAACTATTTGCCATAAAAAAGGAAAATTTCTTCATTTTTGCTCCAAAATAAAGAGAATTTTTGCTTTTATGCCTCTAAATATGTGGAATTTCTATATTTGTCCCCCAATACAAATAGAATTTTTGTCTTTTTGCTCCAAAATAAGGAAAATTTGTGACTTATTACCCTGAAATAAGTTAAATTTCTGCAATTTTGCCCCAAAATAAGTGAAATTTCTGCAATTTTTCCCCAAAATAAGGGAAATTTCTCCCTTTTTGCCCCCAAATAATGGGAATTTCAGCCTTTTTACCTCAAAATAATGGGAATTTCTGCATTTTTGCCCCAAAATATGGGAAATTTCTGCCTTTTTGCCCAAATAAAAAAATTTTCTGCAATTTTGTACCAAAAAAAAAGAAATTTTTGCCTTTTTGCCCCAGAAGAAGTAAATTTCTGCTTTTTTTCCCTTAAATAAGTGAAATTTCTGCAATTTATCCCCAAAATAAGTGAAATTTCTGCAATTTTGCTCCAAAATAAAGGAAATTTCTGGAATTTTGCCTTAAAATAAGTGGGATTTCTGAGTTTAGCTCCAAAATAAGAAGAATTTCTGTTTTTATGCCATAAAATATAGGGAATTTCTGCCTTTTTGCCCCACAATTAGAGGAATTTCTGCAATTTTGCTCCAAAATATGGGAAATTTCTGGTTTTTGCCCGAAAATAAGAAGAATGCATACCTTTTTGCCACAAAAAAGGGAAATTTCTTCATTTTTGCTCCAAAATAAGGGGAATTTCTGCTTTTTTGCCTCTAAATAAGTGGAATTTCTGTCTTTTTCCCTCAAAACAAAGGGAATTTCTGCCTTTTTGCCCAAAAATATGTAGAATTCATACCTTTTTGCCATAAATAAGGTAAATTTCTTCATTTTTGCTTCAAAATGAGGGGAATTTCTGCTTTTTTGCCTCTAAATAAGTGGAATTTCTGTCTTTTTTCCCCAAAACAAAAGGAATTTCTGTCTCTTTGCCCCAATATAAGGAAAATTTTTGACTTTTTTCTCTGAAATAAGTGAAATTTCTGCAATTTTGCCCCAAAATAAGTGAAATTTCTGCTTTTTTGCCTCCAAATAAGGGAATTTCAGACATTTTACCCCAAAATAAAAGGAATTTCTGAATTTTTGCACCAAAATATGGGAAATTTCTGCCTTTTTGCCCCAAAATAAGAAAAATTTCTGCAATTTTGTACCAAAATAAAAGAAATTTCTGCCTTTTTGCCCAAAAATAAGAAAATTTCTGCTTTTTTTTTCTGAAATAACTGAAATTTCTGCAATTTTACCCCAAAATAAGCGAAATTCCTGAGTTTTGCCACAAAATAAGGAGAATTTCTGTTTTTTTGGCCCAACATATAATAAATTTCTGCCTTTTTGCCCCACAATAAGGGGAATTTCTGCAATTTTGCTCCAAAATACGAGGAATTTCTGCCTTTTTGTCTGAAAATAAGAATGCATACCTTTTTGCCATAAAAAAAAGAAATTTTTTCATTTTTGCTCCAAAATAAGAAGAATTTCTGCTTTCTTACTCTAAATAATTCGAATTTCTGTTTTTTCCCCCAAAAGAAAGGGAATTTCTTTCTTTTTTGCCCCAAAATAAAGAAAATTTCTGATTTATTACCCTGAAATAATGAAATTTCTGCAATTTTGCCTCAAAATAAGAGAAATTTATGCCTTTTTGCCCCCAAATAATGGGAATTTCAGCCTTTTTACCTCAAAATACGGAAAATTTCTGCATTTTTGCTTCAAAATATGGGAAATTTCTGCATTTTTGCCCCACAATAAGAAAAATTTTGCTTTTTTTCCTTGAAATAAGTGAAATTTCTGAAATTTTGCCCCAAAATAAGTGAAATTTCTGCAATTTGGCCCCAAAATATGAAAATTTCTGAAATTTTGCCCCAAAATAAGTGGAATTTCATAGTTTTGCTACAAAATAAGAAGAATGTCTGTCTTTTTGCCCAAACATATAGGGAATTTCTGCCTTTTTGCCACACAATTAGGAGAATTTCTGCAATGTTGCTCAAAATACAAGGAATTTCTGCCTTTTTGCCTGAAAATAAGAAAAATGCATACCTTTTTGCCATAAAAAAGAGAAATTTCTTCATTTTTGCTCCAAAATAAGGGGAATTTCTGCCTTTTTTACTCTAAATAAGTGGAATTTCTGTCTTTTTCCCCCAAAACAAAGGGAATTTCTATCTTTTTTGTTCCAAAATAAGGAAAATTTCTTACTTATTATCCTGAAATAAGTGAAATTTCTGCAATTTTGCCCCAAAATAGGGAAATTACTGCCTTTTTGCCCTCAAATAAGGGGAATTTCAGCCTTTTTACCTCAAAATAAGGGGAATTTCTGCATTTTTGCCACAAAATATTAGGAATTTCTGGTTTTGCCCCAAAAAAAGGAAAATTTCTGCCTTTTTTTCACTGAAATAAGTGAAATTTCTGCAATTTTGCCCGAAAATAAGGTAAATTTTTGGAATTTTGCCCCAAATAGATGGAATTTCTGAGTTTTGCCCCAAAATAAGGAGAATTTCTGTCTTTTTGCTCCAACATATAGGGAATTTCTACCTTTTTGCCCGACAATTAGGGGAATTTCTGCAATTTTGCTCCAAAATACGGGGAATTTCTGCCTTTTTGCCCGAAAATAAGAAGAATGCATACCTTTTTGCCATAAAAATGGGAAATTTCTTCATTTTTGCTCCAAAATAAGGAAAATTTCTGCTTTTTTGCCTCTAAATAAGTGTAATAATCTGTATTTTTTCCCCAAAACAGAGTAAATTTCTGTCTTTTTTGCCCCAAAATAAGAAAAATTTCTGACTTATTACCCTAAAATAAGTGAAATTTCTGCAATTTTGCCCCAAAATAAAGAAAATTTCGGCCTTTTTACCCCCAAATAAGGGGAATTTCACCGTTTCTACCTCAAAATAAAGGGAATTTCTGCATTTTTGCCACAAAATATTAGGAATTTCTGAATTTTTGCCACAAAATAAGGAAAATTTCTGCATTTTTTCCCTGAAATAAGTGAAATTTCTGCAATTTTGGCCCAAAATAAGTGAAATTTCTGCCTTTTTGCCCACAAATAAGGGGAATTTTAGCCTTTTTACCTCAAAATAAGGGGAATTTCTGCATTTTTGCCCCAAAATATGGGAAATTTCTGCTTTTTTGCCCCAAACTAAGAAAAATTTCTGCAATTTTGTACCAAAATAAAAGAAATTTCTGCCCTTTTGCTTCCAAATAAAAAAATTTCTACTTTTTTTCTGAAAAAAGTGAAATTTCTGAAATTTTGCTTCAAAATAAGTGAAATTTCTACAATTTTGCCCCAAAATAAGTGAAATTTCTGGAATTTTGCCCCAAAATAAGTGGAATTTCTGAGTTTTGCCCAAAAATAAGGAGAATTTCTGTATTTTTGCCTCAACATATTGGGAATTTCTGCATTTTTGCCCCACAATTTGGGAAATTTCTGCAATTTTGCTCTAAAATAAGGGAAATTTCTGCCTTTTTGCCCAAAAATAAGAAGAATGCATACCTTTTTGCCCTTAAAAAGTGAAATTTCTTCATTTTTGCTCCAAAATAAGGGGAATTTCTGCTTTTTTGCCTCTAAAAAAGTGGAATTTCTGTCTTTTTCCCCCAAAAACAAAGGTTATTTCTGTTTTTTGGCTCCAAAATAAGTTAAATTTCTGACTTATTACCCTGAAATAAGTGAAATTTCTGCAATTTTGCCCCAAAATAATAGAAATTTCTGCCTTTTTGCCCCCAAATAAGGGGAATTTCAGCCTTTTACCTCAACATAAGAGAAATTTCTGCATTTTTTACCCCAAAATATGGGAAATTTCTGCCTTTTTGCCCCAAAATTAAAAAAATTCTGCATTTTAAACAAAATAAAAGAAATTTCTGCCTTTTGGCCCCAAAATAAGAAAATTTCTGCTTTTTTTCAGAAATAAGTGAAATTACTGCAATTTTGCCCCAAAATAATTTAAATTTCTGAGTTTTGACCTAAAATAAGGAGAATTTCTGTCTTTTTGCCCCAACATATAGGGAATTACTGCATTTTTGCACCACAATTAGGGAAATTTCGGCAATTTTGCTCTAAAATACGGGGAATTTCTGCCTTTTTTTCCGAAAATAATAATAATGCATACCTTTTTCCATAGAAAAGGGAATTTTCTTCATTTTTGTCCAAAATGAGGGGAATTTTTGCTTTTATGCCTCTAAATAAGTGGAATTTCTGTCTTTTTCCCTCAAAACAAAGGGAATTTCTGTCTTTTTTGCCCCAAAATAAGGAAAATTTCTGACTTATTACCCTGAAATAAGTGAAATTTCTGCAATTTTGCCCCAAAATAAGAGAAATTTTTGTTTTTTAACCCCAAATAAGGGGTATTTCAGCATTTTACCTCAAAATAAGGGGAATTTCTGCATTTTTCCCCAAAATATGGGAAATTTTTGCCTTTTTGCCAAAAATAAGAAAAAATTTCTGCAATTTTGTACCAAAATATGGGAAATTTCTGCCTTTTTGCCCCAAAATAAGGAAAATTTCTGCCTTTTTTCTCTGAAATAAGTGAAATTTCTCCAATTTTGTTCCAAAATAAGTGCAATTTCTGCAATTATGCCCCAAAATAAGGGAAATTTCGGGAATTTTGCCCCAAAATATGTGGAATTTCTGAGTTTTGCCCCAAAATAAGCAGAATTTCTGTCTTTTTGCCCCAACATATAGGGAATTTCTGCCTTTTTGCCCCACAATTAGGTTAATTTCTGCAATTTTGTTCCAAAATACAGAGAATTTCTGCCTTTTTGCCAGAAAATAAGAAGAATGCATACCTTTGCCATAAAAAAGGGAAATTTCTGTAATTTTGCTACAAAATAAGGGGAATTTCTGCTTTTTGCCTCTAAATATGTGGAGTTTCTCTCTTTTTTCCCCAAAACAAAGAAAATTTCTGTCTTTCTGCAACAAAATAAAGAAATTTTCTGACTTATTACCCTGAAATAAGTGAAATTTCTGCCCTTTTGCCCCCAAATAAGAAAAATTTCACCCTTTTACCTCAAAATAAGGAGAATTTCTGCATTTTTGCAACAAACTATTAGGAATTTCTGCCTTTTTGCCCCAAAATAAGGAAAATTTCTGCCTTTTTTCCTTGAAATAAGTGAAATTTCTGCAATTTTGCCCCAAAATAAGGGACATCTCTGAAATTTTGCCCCAAAATAAGTGGAATTTCTGAGTTTTGCCACAAAATAAGGAGAATTTCTGTGTTTTTGCCCTAACATATAGGGAATTTCTGCCTTTTTGCCCCACAATTAGGGGAATTTCTAGAATTTTGCTCCAAAATACGGGGAATTTTTGCTTTTTAGCCCGAAAATAAGGGGAATGTATACCTTTTGCCACAAAAAAGGGAAATCTTCATTTTTGCTTCAAAATAAGGGGAATTTCTGCTTTTTTGCCTCTAAATAAGTGGAATTTCTCTCTTTTTCCCCCAAAACAAAGGGAATTTCTGTATTTTTTGCCCCAAGATAAGGAAAATTTCTGACTTATATCCCTGAAATAAGTGAAATTGCTGTATTTTGCCTCAAAATAAGAAAAATTTCTCCCTTTTTGCCCCCAAATAAGGGGAATTTCAGCCTTTTTACGTCAAAAAAAAAGGAAATTTCTGCATTTTTGCCCCAAAATATGGGAACTTTCTGCGTTTTTGCCCCAAAATAAGAAAAATTTCTTCAATTTTTTACCAAAATAAAAGAAATTTCTGCCGTTTTCCCCCAAAATAAAAAAAATTCTGCTTTTTTTCTGAAATAAGTGAAATTTCTGCAATTTTGTCCCAAAATGAAGGAAATTTCTGGAATTTTGCCTCAAAATAAGTGGTATTTCTGAGGTTTGCCACAAAATAAGGAGAATTTCTGTCCTTTTGCCCCAACATATAGGAAATTTCTGCCTTTTTGCCCCACAATTAGGGGAATTTCTGCAATTTTGCTCCAAAATACGGGGAATTTCTGCCTTTTAGTCCGAAAATAAGAAGAATGCATACCTTTTTGCCATAAAAAAGGGAAATTTCTTCATTTTTGCTCCAAAATAAGGGGAATTTCTGCATTTGCCTCTAAATAAGTGGAATTTCTGTCTTTTTCCCCCAAAACAAAGGGAATTTCTGTCTTTTTTGCCCCAAAATAAGGAAAATTTTTGACTTATTACCCTGAAATAAGTGAAATTTCTGCAATTTTGCCCCAAAATAAAGGAAATTACTGCCTTTTTGCCCCCAAATAAGGGGAATTTCAGCCTTTTTACCTCAAAATAAGGGGAATTTCTGCTTTTTTGCCTCTAAATAAGTGGAATTTCTGATTTTTTTCTCTAAAACAAAAAGAATTTCTGTCTTTTTGCCCCAAAATAACGAAAATTTCTGACTTTTTTCCTTAAATAAGTGAAATTTCTGCTTTTTTGCCCCCAAATAAGGGAATTTCAGACTTTTTACCCCAAAATAAGGGGAATTTCTGCATTTTTGCCCCAAAATATGGGAAATTTCTGCCTTTTTGCCCCAAAATAAAAAAAATTTCTGCAATTTTGTACCAAAATAAAAGAAATTTCTGCCTTTTTGCCCCAAAATAAGAAAATTTATGCTTTTTTTCTGAAATAACTGAAACTTCTGCAATTTTGCCCCAAATTAAGTGAAATTTCTGAGTTTTGCCACAAAATAAGGAGAATTTCTGTCTTTTTGCCCCAACATATAAGGAATTTCTGCCTTTTTGCCCCACAATTAGAGGAATTTCTGCAATTTTGCTCCAAAATACGGGGAATTTCTGCCTTTTTGTCTGAAAATAAGAAGAATGCATACCTTCTTGCCATAAAAAAGGGAAATATTTTCATTTTTGCTCCAAAATAAGAAGAATTTCTGCTTTTTTCCTCTAAATAATTCGAATTTTTGTTTTTTCCCCCAAAACAAATAGAATTTCTGTCTTTTTTGCCCCAAAATAAAGAAAATTTCTGATTTATTACCCTGAAATAAGTGAAATTTCTGCAATTTTGCCTCTAAATAAGAGAAATTTCTGCCTTTTTGCACCCAAATAAAAGTAATTTCAGCATTTTTACCTCAAAATAAGGGGAATTTCTGCATTTTTGCTTCAAAATATGGGAAATTTCTGCCTTTTTTCCCCAAAATAAAAAAATTTCTGCTTTTTTTCCCTGAAATAAGTGAAATTTCTGAAATTTTGCCCCAAAATAAGTGAAATTTCTGCAATTTGGCCCCAAAATATGGGAAATTTCTGGAATTTTGCCCCAAAATAAGTGGAATTTCTCAGTTTTGCCCCAAAATAAGAAGAATGTCTGTCTTTTTGCCCCAACATATAGGGAATTTCTGCCTTTTTGCCCCACAATTAGAGGAATTTCTGCAATTTTGCTCCAAAATACGGGGAATTTCTGCCTTTTTGTCTGAAAATAAGAAGAATGCATACCTTCTTGCCATAAAAAAGGGAAATTTTTTCATTTTTCTCCAAAATAAGAAGAATTTCTGCTTTTTTCCTCTAAATAATTCGAATTTCTGTTTTTTCCCCCAAAACAAATAGAATTTCTGTCTTTTTTGCCCCAAAATAAAGAAAATTTCTGATTTATTACCCTGAAATAAGTGAAATTTCTGCAATTTTGCCTCTAAATAAGAGAAATTTCTGCCTTTTTGCACCCAAATAAAAGTAATTTCAGCATTTTTACCTCAAAATAAGGGGAATTTCTTCATTTTTGCTTCAAAATATGGGAAATTTCTGCCTTTTTTCCCCAAAATAAAAAAATTTCTGCTTTTTTTCCCTTAAATAAGTGAAATTTCTGAAATTTTGCCCCAATATAAGTGAAATTTCTGCAATTTGGCCCCAAAATATGGGAAATTTCTGGAATTTTGCCCCAAAATAAGTGGAATTTCTCAGTTTTGCCCCAAAATAAGAAGAATGTCTGTCTTTTTGCCCCAACATATAGGGAATTTCTGCCTTTTTGCCCCACAATTAGGGGAATTTCTGCAATGTTGCTCAAAATACAGGGAATTTTTGCCTTTTTGCCTGAAAATAGAAGAATGCATAACTTTTTGCCATAAAAAAGGGAAATTTCTTCATTTTTGCTTCAAAATAAGGGGAATTTCTGCCTTTTTGACTCTAAATAAGTGGAATTTCTGTCTTTTTCCCCCAAAACAAAGGGAATTTCTGTCTTTTTTCTTCCAAAATAAAAAAAATTTCTTACTTATTACCCTGAAATATTTGAAATTTCTTCAATTTTGCCCCAAAATAAGGGAAATTACTGCCTTTTTGCCCCCAAATAAGGGTAATTTCAGCCTTTTTACCTCAAAATAAGGGGAATTTCTGCATTTTTGCCACAAAATATTAGGATTTTCTGATTTTTGCCCCAAAATAAGGGAAATTTCTGCCTTTTTTCCCTGAAATAAGTGAAATTTCTGAATTTTGCCCCAAAATAAGTGAAATGTCTGCAATTTTGTTCTAAAATAAGGTAAGTTTCTGGAATTTTGCCCCAAATAAGTGGAATTTCTGAGTTTCGCCCCAAAATAAGGAGAATTTCTGTCTTTTTGCCCCAACATATAGGGAATTTCTACCTTTTTGCCCGACAATTCGGGGAATTTCTGCAATTTTGCTCCAAAATACGGGGAATTTCTGCCTTTTTGCCCAAAATAAGAAGAATGCATACCTTTTTGCCATAAAAAAAGGGAAATTTCTTCATTTTTGCTCCAAAATAAGGAAAATTTCTGCTTTTTTGCCTCTAAATAAGTGGTATTTCTGTCTTTTTCCCCCAAAACAAAGGAAATTTCTGTCTTTTTTGCCAAAAAATAAGGAAAATTTCTTACTTATTACCCTGAAATAAGTGAAATTTCTGCAATTTTGCCCCAAAATAAGGGAAATTTCGGCCTTTTTACCCCCAAATAAGGGTAATTTCACCCTTTTTACCTCAAAATAAAGGGAATTTCTGCATTTTTGCCACAAAATATTAGGAATTTCTGCCTTTTTGCCCCAAAATAAGGAAAATTTCTGCCTTTTTTCCCTGAAATAAGTGAAATTTCCGCAAGTTTGGCCCAAAATAAGTGAAATTTCTGCCTTTTTGCCCCCAAATAAGGGGAATTTAAGCCTTTTTACCTCAAAATAAGGGGAATTTCTGCATTTTTGCCCCAAAATATGGGAAATTTCTGCCTTTTTGCCCCAAAATAAGAAAAATTTCTGCAATTTTGTACCAAAATAAAAGAAATTTCTGCCTTTTTGCTTCCAAATAGAAAAATTTCTACTTTTTTTTCTGAAAAAAGTGAAATTTCTGAAATTTTGCCCCAAAATAAGTGAAATTTCTACAATTTTGCCCCAAAATAAGTGAAATTTCTGGAATTTTTCCCAAAATAAGTGGAATTTCTGTCTTTTTCCCCCAAAACAAAGGGAATTTCTGTATTTTTTGCCCCAAGATAAGGATAATTTCTGACTTATTACCCTGAAATAAGTGAAATTGCTGCAATTTTGCCTCAAAATAAGAAAAATTTCTCCCTTTTTGCCCCCAAATAAGGGGAATTTCAGCCTTTTTACGTCAAAAAAGGGAAATTTCTGCAGTTTTGCCCCAAAATATGGGAAATTTCTGCGTTTTTGCACTAAAATAAGAAAAATTTCTTCAATTTTGTACCAAAATAAAAGAAATTTCTGCCTTTTTGCCCCAAAATAAAAAAAATTCTGCTTTTTTTCTGAAATAACTGAAATTTCTGCAATTTTGCCCAAAATAAGTGAAATTTCTGCAATTTTTCCACAAAATAAGGGAAATTTCTGGAATTTTTCCTCAAAATAAGTGGTATTTCTGAGTTTTGCCACAAAATAAGGAGAATTTCTGTACTTTTGCCCCAACATATAGGGAATTTCTGCCTTTTTGCCCCACAATTAGGGGAATTTTTGCAATTTTGCTCCAAAATACAGGGAATTTCTGCCTTTTTGTCCGAAAATAAGAAGAATGCATACCTTTTTGCCCTAAAAAAGGGAAATTTATTCATTTTTGCTCCAAAATAAGAGGAATTTCTGCATTTGCCTCTAAATAAGTGGAATTTCTGTCTTTTTCCCCCAAAACAAAGGAAATTTCTGTCTTTTTTGCCCCAAAATAAGGAAAATTTCTGACTTATTACCCTGAAATAAGTTAAATTTCTGCAATTTTGCCCCAAAATAAAGGAAATTTCTGCCTTTTTGCCCCCAAATAAGGGGAATTTCAGTCTTTTTACCTCAAAATAAGGGGAATTTCTGCTTTTTTGCCTCTAAATAAGTGGAATTTCTGTCTTTTTTCTCTAAAACAAAAGGAATTTCTGTCTTTTTGCCCCAAAATAAGGAAAATTTCTGACTTTTTTTCCTTAAATAAGTGAAATTTCTGCTTTTTTGCCCCCAAATAAGGGAATTTCAGACTTTTTACCCCAAAATAAGGGAAATTTCTGCATTTTTGCCCCAAAATATGGGAAATTTCTGCCTTTTTGCCCCAAAATAAGAAAATTTCTGCTTTTTTTTTTCTGAAATAACTGAAATTTCCGCAATTTTGTCCCAAAATAAGTGAAATTTCTGAGTTTTGCCACAAAATAAGGAGAATTTCTGTCTTTTTGCCCCAACATATATGGAATTTCTACCTTTTTGCCCGACAATTAGGGAAATATCTGCAATTTTGCTCCAAAATACAAGGAATTTTTGCCTTTTTGCCCGAAAATAAGTAGAATGCATACCTTTTTGCCATAAAAAAGGGAAATTTCTTAATTTTTGCTCCAAAATAAGGAAAATTTCTGCTTTTTTGCCTCTAAATAAGTGGTATTTCGGTCTTTGTCCTCCAAAACAAAGGGAATTTCTGTCTTTTTTGCCCCAAAATAAAAAAAATTTCTGACTTATTACCCTGAAATAAGTGAAATTTCTGCAATTTTGCCCCAAAATAAGGGAAATTTTGGCATTTTTACCCCCAAATAAGGGGAATTTCACCCTTTTTACCTCAAAATAAAGGGAATTTCTGTATTTTGCCACAAAATATTAGGAATTTCTGCCTTTTTGCCCCAAAATAAGAAAAATTTCTGCCTTTTTTCTCTGAAATAAGTGAAATTTCCGCAATTTTGGCCCAAAATAAGTGAAATTTCTGCCTTTTTGCCCCCAAATAAGGGGAATTTTAGCCTTTTAACCTCAAAATAAGGAGAATTTCTGAATTTTTGCCCCAAAATATGGGAAATTTCTGCATTTTTGCCCCAAAATAAGAAAAATTTCTGCAATTTTGTACCAAAATAAAAGAAATTTCTGCATTTTTGCTTCCAAAGAAAAATTTCTATTTTTTTTCTGAAAATAAGTCAAATTTCTGAAATTTTGGCCCAAAATAAGGGGAATTTCTGCCTCTTTGCCCTCAAATAAAAGGAATTTCAGCCTTTTTACCTCAAAATAAGGGGAATTCCTGCATTTTTTACCCAAAATAAGGAAAATTTCTAACTTTTTTCCCTGAAATAAGTAAAATTTCTGCAATTTTGCCACAAAATAAGTGAAATTTCTGCAATTTTGCCCCAGAATAAGGGAAATTTCTGGAATTTTGCCCCAAAATAAGTGGAATTTCTGAGTTTTGCCCCAAAATAAGGGGAATTTCTGTCTTTTTGCCCCAACATAAAAGGAATTTCTGCATTTTTGCCCCACAATTAGGGGAATTTCTGCAATTTTGCTCCAAAATACGAGGAATTTCTGCCTTTTTGCCCGAAAATAAGAACAATGCATAACTTTTTGCCTTAAAAAAAAGAAATTTCTTCATTTTTGCTCCAAAATAAAGGGAATTTCTGCTTTTTTGCCTCTAAATAAGTGGAATTTCTGTCTTTTTCCCCAAAAACAAAGGGATTTTCTGACTTTTTTGCCCCAAAATAAGGAAAATTTCTGACTTATTACCCTGAAATAAGTGAAATTTCTGCAATTTTGCCCCAAAATAAAGGAAATTTCTGCCTTTTTGCCCCCAAATAAGGGCAATTTCAGCCTTTTTACATCAAAATAAGAGGAATTTCTGTCTTTTAGCCCCAAAATAACAAAATTTCTTTTTTTTTCCATGAAATAAGGGAAATTTCTGCAATTTTGCCCAAAATAAGTGAAATTTCTGCAATTTTGCCCCAGAATAAGGGAAATTTCTTGAATTTTGCCCCAAAATAAGTGGAATTTCTGAGTTTTGCCCCAAAATAAGGAGAATTTCTGTCTTTTTGCCCCAACATATAGGGAATTTCTGCATTATTGCCCCACAACTAGGGGAATTTCTGCAATTTTGCCCTGAAATAAGGGGAATTTCAGCCTTTATACCTCAAAATAAGGGGAATTTCTGCATTTTTGCCACAAAATATTAGGAATTTCTGACTTTTTGCCCCAAAATAAGGAAAATTTCTGCCTTTTTTCCCTGAAATAAGTGAAATTTCTGCAATTTTGCCCCAAAATAAGTGAAATTTTGCAATTTTGCCCCAAAAGAAGGAAAATTTCTGGAATTTTGCTCCAAAATAAGTGGAATTTCTAAGTTTTGCCCCAAAATAAAGAGAATATCTGTCTTTTTGCCCCAACATATAGGGAATTTCTGTCTTTTTGCTCCACAACTAGGGGAATTTCTGCAATTTTGCTCCAAAATACGGGAATTTTCTGCCTTTTTGCCCTAAAATATGTGAAGTTTCTGCAATTTTACCCCTAAATAAGGTGAATTTCTGCTTTTTTGCCCCAAAATAATGGGAATTTCTGCCTTTTTGCCCCAAAATAAGAAAAATTTTTGCGTTTTTTCTCTGAAATAAGTGAAATTTCTGCAATTTTCCCCTAAAATAAGGGAAATTTTTACAATTTTTTTCCATAATAAGGCAGATTTCTGCAATTTTGCCACAAAATAAGGTAAATTCCTGCAATTTTGCCCCAAAATAAAGGAAATTTCAGGAATTTTTCCCCAAAATAAGGGGAATTTCTGATTTTTGCCCCAAAATAAAGGGAATTTCTGCCTTTTGCCCCAAAATTAGGGGAATTTCTGCAATTTTGCTCCAAAATACGGGAATTTCTGCCTTTTTGCCTGAAAATAATGGGAATGCATAACTTTTGGCCATAAAAAGAGAAATTTCTTAATTTTTGTTCCAAAATAAAGGGAATTTCTGCCTTTTTGCCTCTAAATAAGTGGAATTTCTGTCTTTTTCTCCCAAAACAAAGAGAATTTTTTTTTGCCCCAAAATAAGGGGAATTTATGACTTATTACCCTGAAATAAGTGAAATTTCTGCAATTTTTCCCCAAAATAAGGGAAATTTCTGCAATTTTGCCCCAATGTAAAGGAAATTTCTGCAATTTTGCCCCAAAATAAGGGGAATTTCTGAATGTTTGCTCCCGAAAAAAGGAGATCTTCTGTCTTTTTGCCCCAAAATAAGAAGAATTTCTGCCTTTTTGCCCAAAAATTATGAGAATTTCTGCAATTTTGCTTCAAAATACGGGGAATTTCTGCTTTTTATCCCGAAAGTAAGGGGAATGCATACCTTTTTGCCATAAAAAGGTAAATTTCTTCATTTTGGCTCCAAAATAATGGGAATTTCTGCCTTTTTGCCTCTAAATATGTGGAATTTCTGTCTTTTTCCTTCAAAACAAAGGTAATTTCTGTCATTTTTGCCCCAAAATAAGGGGAATTTCAGAATTATTACCCTGAAATAATGAAATTTCTGCAATTTTGCCTCAAAATAAGAGAAATTTATGCCTTTTTGCCCCCAAATAATGGGAATTTCAGCCTTTTTACCTCAAAATACGGAAAATTTCTGCATTTTTGCTTCAAAATATGGGAAATTTCTGCATTTTTGCCCCAAAATAAGAAAATTTTTGCTTTTTTTCCTTGAAATAAGTGAAATTTCTGCAATTTTGCCCCAAAATAGGGAAATTACTGCCTTTTTGCCCTCAAATAAGGGGAATTTCAGCCTTTTTACCTCAAAATAAGGGGAATTTCTGCATTTTTGCCACAAAATATTAGGAATTTCTGTTTTTGCCCCAAAAAAAGGAAAATTTCTGCCTTTTTTTCACTGAAATAAGTGAAATTTCTGCAATTTTGCCCCAAAATAAGTGAAATTTCTGCAATTTTGCCCGAAAATAAGGTAAATTTCTGGAATTTTGCCCCAAATAGATGGAATTTCTGAGTTTTGCCCCAAAATAAGGAGAATTTCTGTCTTTTTGCTTCAACATATAGGGAATTTTTACCTTTTTGCCCGACAATTAGGGGAATTTCTGCAATTTTGCTCCAAAATACGGGGAATTTCTGCCTTTTTGCCCGAAAATAAGAAGAATGCATACCTTTTTGCCATAAAAATGGGAAATTTCTTCATTTTTGCTCCAAAATAAGGAAAATTTCTGCTTTTTTGCCTCTAAATAAGTGTAATAATCTGTATTTTTTCCCCAAAACAGAGTAAATTTCTGTCTTTTTTTCCCCAAAATAAGAAAAATTTCTGACTTATTACCCTAAAATAAGTGAAATTTCTGCAATTTTGCCCCAAAATAAAGAAAATTTCGGCCTTTTTACCCCCAAATAAGGGGAATTTCACCGTTTCTACCTCAAAATAAAGGGAATTTCTGCATTTTTGCCACAAAATATTAGGAATTTCTGAATTTTTGCCACAAAATAAGGAAAATTTCTGCATTTTTTCCCTGAAATAAGTGAAATTTCTGCAATTTTGGCCCAAAATAAGTGAAATTTCTGCCTTTTTGCCTACAAATAAGGGGAATTTTAGCCTTTTTACCTCAAAATAAGGGGAATTTCTGCATTTTTGCCCCAAAATATGGGAAATTTCTGCTTTTTTGCCCCAAACTAAGAAAAATTTCTGCAATTTTGTACCAAAATAAAAGAAATTTCTGCCCTTTTGCTTCCAAATAAAAAAATTTCTACTTTTTTTCTGAAAAAAGTGAAATTTCTGAAATTTTGCTTCAAAATAAGTGAAATTTCTACAATTTTGCCCCAAAATAAGTGAAATTTCTGGAATTTTGCCCCAAAATAAGTGGAATTTCTGAGTTTTGCCCAAAAATAAGGAGAATTTCTGTATTTTTGCCTCAACATATTGGGAATTTCTGCATTTTGCCCCACAATTTGGGAAATTTCTGCAATTTTGCTCTAAAATAAGGGGAATTTCTGCCTTTTTGCCCAAAAATAAGAAGAATGCATACCTTTTTGCCCTTAAAAAGTGAAATTTCTTCATTTTTGCTCCAAAATAAGGGGAATTTCTGCTTTTTTGCCTCTAAAAAAGTGGAATTTCTGTCTTTTTCCCCCAAAAACAAAGGTTATTTCTGTTTTTTGGCTCCAAAATAAGTTAAATTTCTGACTTATTACCCTGAAATAAGTGAAATTTCTGCAATTTTGCCCCAAAATAAGAGAAATTTCTGCCTTTTTGCCCCCAAATAAGGGGAATTTCAGCCTTTTACCTCAACATAAGAGAAATTTCTGCATTTTTACCCCAAAATATGGGAAATTTCTGCCTTTTTGCCCCAAAATAAAAAAAATTCTGCATTTTAAACAAAATCAAAGAAATTTCTGCCTTTTGGCCCCAAAATAAGAAAATTTCTGCTTTTTTTTCAGAAATAAGTGAAATTACTGCAATTTTGCCCCAAAATAATTTAAATTTCTGAGTTTTGACCTAAAATAAGGAGAATTTCTGTCTTTTTGCCCCAACATATAGGGAATTACTGCATTTTTGCACCACAATTAGGAAAATTTCGGCAATTTTGCTCTAAAATACGGGGAATTTCTGCCTTTTTTTCCGAAAATAATAATAATGCATACCTTTTTCCATAGAAAAGGGAATTTTCTTCATTTTTGTCCAAAATGATCGGAATTTTTGCTTTTATGCCTCTAAATAAGTGGAATTTCTGTCTTTTTCCCTCAAAACAAAGGGAATTTCTGTCTTTTTTGCCCCAAAATAAGGAAAATTTCTGACTTATTACCCTGAAATAAGTGAAATTTCTGCAATTTTGCCCCAAAATAAGAGAAATTTTTGTTTTTTAACCCCAAATAAGGGGTATTTCAGCATTTTACCTCAAAATAAGGGGAATTTCTGCATTTTTCCCCAAAATATGGGAAATTTTTGCCTTTTTGCCAAAAATAAGAAAAAATTTCTGCAATTTTGTACCAAAATATGGGAAATTTCTGCCTTTTTGCCCCAAAATAAGGAAAATTTCTGCCTTTTTTCTCCGAAATAAGTGAAATTTCTCCAATTTTGTTTCAAAATAAGTGCAATTTCTGCAATTATGCCCCAAAATAAGGGAAATTTCGGGAATTTTGCCCCAAAATATGTGGAATTTCTGAGTTTTGCCCCAAAATAAGCAGAATTTCTGTCTTTTTGCCCCAACATATAGGGAATTTCTGCCTTTTTGCCCCACAATTAGGTTAATTTCTGCAATTTTGTTCCAAAATACAGAGAATTTCTGCCTTTTTGCCAGAAAATAAGAAGAATGCATACCTTTGCCATAAAAAAGGGAAATTTCTGTAATTTTGCTACAAAATAAGGGGAATTTCTGCTTTTTGCCTCTAAATATGTGGAGTTTCTCTCTTTTTCCCCCAAAACAAAGAAAATTTCTGTCTTTCTGCAACAAAATAAAGAAATTTTCTGACTTATTACCCTGAAATAAGTGAAATTTCTGCCCTTTTGCCCCCAAATAAGAAAAATTTCACCCTTTTACCTCAAAATAAGGAGAATTTCTGCATTTTTGCAACAAACTATTAGGAATTTCTGCCTTTTTGCCCCAAAGTAAGGAAAATTTCTGCCTTTTTTCCTTGAAATAAGTGAAATTTCTGCAATTTTGCCCCAAAATAAGGGACATCTCTGAAATTTTGCCCCAAAATAAGTGGAATTTCTGAGTTTTGCCACAAAATAAGGAGAATTTCTGTGTTTTTGCCCTAACATATAGGGAATTTCTGCCTTTTTGCCCCACAATTAGGGGAATTTCTAGAATTTTGCTCCAAAATACGGGGAATTTTTGCTTTTTAGCCCGAAAATAAGGGGAATGTATACCTTTTGCCACAAAAAAGGGAAATCTTCATTTTTGCTTCAAAATAAGGGGAATTTCTGCTTTTTTGCCTCTAAATAAGTGGAATTTCTCTCTTTTTCCCCCAAAACAAAGGGAATTTCTGTATTTTTTGCCCCAAGATAAAGAAAATTTCTGACTTATATCCCTGAAATAAGTGAAATTGCTGTATTTTGCCTCAAAATAAGAAAAATTTCTCCCTTTTTGCCCCCAAATAAGGGAAATTTCAGCCTTTTTACGTCAAAAAAAGGAAATTTCTGCATTTTTGCCCCAAAATATGGGAACTTTCTGCGTTTTTGCCCCAAAATAAGAAAAATTTCTTCAATTTTTTACCAAAATAAAAGAAATTTCTGCCGTTTTCCCCCAAAATAAAAAAAATTCTGCTTTTTTTCTGAAATAAGTGAAATTTCTGCAATTTTGCCCAAAATAAGTGAAATTTCTGCAATTTTGTCCCAAAATGAAGGAAATTTCTGGAATTTTGCCTCAAAATAAGTGGTATTTCTGAGGTTTGCCACAAAATAAGGAGAATTTCTGTCCTTTTGCCCCAACATATAGGAAATTTCTGCCTTTTTGCCCCACAATTAGGGGAATTTCTGCAATTTTGCTCCAAAATACGGGGAATTTCTGCCTTTTAGTCCGAAAATAAGAAGAATGCATACCTTTTTGCCATAAAAAAGGGAAATTTCTTCATTTTTGCTCCAAAATAAGGGGAATTTCTGCATTTGCCTCTAAATAAGTGGAATTTCTGTCTTTTTCCCCCAAAACAAAGGGAATTTCTGTCTTTTTTGCCCCAAAATAAGGAAAATTTCTGACTTATTACCCTGAAATAAGTGAAATTTCTGCAATTTTGCCCCAAAATAAAGGAAATTACTGCCTTTTTGCCCCCAAATAAGGGGAATTTCAGCCTTTTTACCTCAAAATAAGGGGAATTTCTGCTTTTTTGCCTCTAAATAAGTGGAATTTCTGATTTTTTTTCTCTAAAACAAAAAGAATTTCTGTCTTTTTGCCCCAAAATAACGAAAATTTCTGACTTTTTTCCTTAAATAAGTGAAATTTCTGCTTTTTTGCCCCCAAATAAGGGAATTTCAGACTTTTTACCCCAAAATAAGGGGAATTTCTGCATTTTTGCCCCAAAATATGGGAAATTTCTGCCTTTTTGCCCCAAAATAAGAAAAATTTCTGCAATTTTGTACCAAAATAAAAGAAATTTCTGCCTTTTTGCCCCAAAATAAGAAAATTTATGCTTTTTTTTCTGAAATAACTGAAATTTCTGCAATTTTGCCCCAAATTAAGTGAAATTTCTGAGTTTTGCCACAAAATAAGGAGAATTTCTGTCTTTTTGCCCCAACATATAAGGAATTTCTGCCTTTTTGCCCCACAATTAGAGGAATTTCTGCAATTTTGCTCCAAAATACGGGGAATTTCTGCCTTTTTGTCTGAAAATAAGAAGAATGCATACCTTCTTGCCATAAAAAAGGGAAATTTTTTCATTTTTGCTCCAAAATAAGAAGAATTTCTGCTTTTTTCCTCTAAATAATTCGAATTTCTGTTTTTTCCCCCAAAACAAATAGAATTTCTGTCTTTTTTGCCCCAAAATAAAGAAAATTTCTGATTTATTACCCTGAAATAAGTGAAATTTCTGCAATTTTGCCTCTAAATAAGAGAAATTTCTGCCTTTTTGCACCCAAATAAAAGTAATTTCAGCATTTTTACCTCAAAATAAGGGGAATTTCTGCATTTTTGCTTCAAAATATGGGAAATTTCTGCCTTTTTTCCCCAAAATAAAAAAATTTCTGCTTTTTTTCCCTGAAATAAGTGAAATTTCTGAAATTTTGCCCCAAAATAAGTGAAATTTCTGCAATTTGGCCCCAAAATATGGGAAATTTCTGGAATTTTGCCCCAAAATAAGTGGAATTTCTCAGTTTTGCCCCAAAATAAGAAGAATGTCTGTCTTTTTGCCCCAACATATCGGGAATTTCTGCCTTTTTGCCCCACAATTAGGGGAATTTCTGCAATGTTGCTCAAAATACAGGGAATTTTTGCCTTTTTGCCTGAAAATAGAAGAATGCATAACTTTTTGCCATAAAAAAGGGAAATTTCTTCATTTTTGCTTCAAAATAAGGGGAATTTCTGCCTTTTTGACTCTAAATAAGTGGAATTTCTGTCTTTTTCCCCCAAAACAAAGGGAATTTCTGTCTTTTTTCTTCCAAAATAAAAAAAATTTCTTACTTATTACCCTGAAATATTTGAAATTTCTTCAATTTTGCCCCAAAATAAGGGAAATTACTGCCTTTTTGCCCCCAAATAAGGGTAATATCAGCCTTTTTACCTCAAAATAAGGAGAATTTCTGCATTTTTGCCACAAAATATTAGGATTTTCTGATTTTTGCTTCAAAATAAGGGAAATTTCTGCCTTTTTTCCCTGAAATAAGTGAAATTTCTGCAATTTTGCCCCAAAATAAGTGAAATGTCTGCAATTTTGTTCTAAAATATGGTAAGTTTCTGGAATTTTGCCCCAAATAAGTGGAATTTCTGAGTTTCGCCCCAAAATAAGGAGAATTTCTGTTTTTTTGCCCCAACATATAGGGAATTTCTACCTTTTTGCCCGACAATTCGGGGAATTTCTGCAATTTTGCTCCAAAATACGGGGAATTTCTGCCTTTTTGCCCAAAATAAGAAGAATGCATACCTTTTTGCCATAAAAAAGTGAAATTTCTTCATTTTTGCTCCAAAATAAGGAAAATTTCTGCTTTTTTGCCTCTAAACAAGTGGTATTTCTGTCTTTTTCCCCCAAAACAAAGGAAATTTCTGTCTTTTTTGCCCAAAAATAAGGAAAATTTCTTACTTATTACCCTGAAATAAGTGAAATTTCTGCAATTTTGCCCCAAAATAAGGGAAATTTCGGCCTTTTTACCCCCAAATAAGGGTAATTTCACCCTTTTTACCTCAAAATAAAGGGAATTTCTGCATTTTTGCCACAAAATATTAGGAATTTCTGCCTTTTTGCCCCAAAATAAGGAAAATTTCTGCCTTTTTTCCCTGAAATAAGTGAAATTTCCGCAAGTTTGGCCCAAAATAAGTGAAATTTCTGCCTTTTTGCCCCCAAATAAGGGGAATTTAAGCCTTTTTACCTCAAAATAAGGGGAATTTCTGCATTTTTGCCCCAAAATATGGGAAATTTCTGCCTTTTTGCCCCAAATTAAGAAAAATTTCTGCAATTTTGTACCAAAATAAAAGAAATTTCTGCCTTTTTGCTTCCAAATAGAAAAATTTCTACTTTTTTTTCTGAAAAAAGTGAAATTTCTGAAATTTTGCCCCAAAATAAGTGAAATTTCTACAATTTTGCCCCAAAATAAGTGAAATTTCTGGAATTTTTCCCAAAATAAGTGGAATTTCTGTCTTTTTCCCCCAAAACAAAGGGAATTTCTGTATTTTTTGCCCAAAGATAAGGATAATTTCTGACTTATTACCCTGAAATAAGTGAAATTGCTGCAATTTTGCCTCAAAATAAGAAAAATTTCTCCCTTTTTGCCCCCAAATAAGGGGAATTTCAGCCTTTTTACGTCAAAAAAGGGAAATTTCTGCAGTTTTGCCCCAAAATATGGGAAATTTCTGCGTTTTTGCGCTAAAATAAGAAAAATTTCTTCAATTTTGTACCAAAATAAAAGAAATTTCTGCCTTTTTGCCCCAAAATAAAAAAAATTCTGCTTTTTTTCTGAAATAACTGAAATTTCTGCAATTTTGCCCAAAATAAGTGAAATTTCTGCAATTTTTCCACAAAATAAGGGAAATTTCTGGAATTTTTCCGCAAAATAAGTGGTATTTCTGAGTTTTGCCACAAAATAAGGAGAATTTCTGTACTTTTGCCCCAACATATAGGGAATTTCTGCCTTTTTGCCCCACAATTAGGGGAATTTTTGCAATTTTGCTCCAAAATACAGGGAATTTCTGCCTTTTTGTCCGAAAATAAGAAGAATGCATACCTTTTTGCCCTAAAAAAGGGAAATTTATTCATTTTTGCTCCAAAATAAGAGGAATTTCTGCATTTGCCTCTAAATAAGTGGAATTTCTGTCTTTTTCCCCCAAAACAAAGGAAATTTCTGTCTTTTTTGCCCCAAAATAAGGAAAATTTCTGACTTATTACCCTGAAATAAGTTAAATTTCTGCAATTTTGCCCCAAAATAAAGGAAATTTCTGCCTTTTTGCCCCCAAATAAGGGGAATTTCAGTCTTTTTACCTCAAAATAAGGGGAATTTCTGCTTTTTTGCCTCTAAATAAGTGGAATTTCTGTCTTTTTTCTCTAAAACAAAAGGAATTTCTGTCTTTTTGCCCCAAAATAAGGAAAATTTCTGACTTTTTTTCC
Organism: Micromys minutus; assembly: GCF_963924665.1. NCBI lineage: Eukaryota > Metazoa > Chordata > Mammalia > Rodentia > Muridae > Micromys > Micromys minutus. The sequence continues at coordinate 34,199 of NW_027667403.1, read as the reverse complement.
TTAAATAAGTGAAATTTCTGCTTTTTTGCCCCCAAATAAGGGAATTTCAGACTTTTTACCCCAAAATAAGGGAAATTTCTGCATTTTTGCCCCAAAATATGGGAAATTTCTGCCTTTTTGCCCCAAAATAAGAAAATTTCTGCTTTTTTTTTTTCTGAAATAACTGAAATTTCCGCAATTTTGTCCCAAAATAAGTGAAATTTCTGAGTTTTGCCACAAAATAAGGAGAATTTCTGTCTTTTTGCCCCAACATATATGGAATTTCTACCTTTTTGCCCGACAATTAGGGAAATATCTGCAATTTTGCTCCAAAATACAAGGAATTTTTGCCTTTTTGCCCGAAAATAAGTAGAATGCATACCTTTTTGCCATAAAAAAGGGAAATTTCTTAATTTTTGCTCCAAAATAAGGAAAATTTCTGCTTTTTTGCCTCTAAATAAGTGGTATTTCGGTCTTTGTCCTCCAAAACAAAGGGAATTTCTGTCTTTTTTGCCCCAAAATAAAAAAAATTTCTGACTTATTACCCTGAAATAAGTGAAATTTCTGCAATTTTGCCCCAAAATAAGGGAAATTTTGGCATTTTTACCCCCAAATAAGGGGAATTTCACCCTTTTTACCTCAAAATAAAGGGAATTTCTGTATTTTGCCACAAAATATTAGGAATTTCTGCCTTTTTGCCCCAAAATAAGAAAAATTTCTGCCTTTTTTCTCTGAAATAAGTGAAATTTCCGCAATTTTGGCCCAAAATAAGTGAAATTTCTGCCTTTTTGCCCCCAAATAAGGGGAATTTTAGCCTTTTAACCTCAAAATAAGGAGAATTTCTGAATTTTTGCCCCAAAATATGGGAAATTTCTGCATTTTTGCCCCAAAATAAGAAAAATTTCTGCAATTTTGTACCAAAATAAAAGAAATTTCTGCATTTTTGCTTCCAAAGAAAAATTTCTATTTTTTTTCTGAAAATAAGTCAAATTTCTGAAATTTTGGCCCAAAATAAGGGGAATTTCTGCCTCTTTGCCCTCAAATAAAAGGAATTTCAGCCTTTTTACCTCAAAATAAGGGGAATTCCTGCATTTTTTACCCAAAATAAGGAAAATTTCTAACTTTTTTCCCTGAAATAAGTAAAATTTCTGCAATTTTGCCACAAAATAAGTGAAATTTCTGCAATTTTGCCCCAGAATAAGGGAAATTTCTGGAATTTTGCCCCAAAATAAGTGGAATTTCTGAGTTTTGCCCCAAAATAAGGGGAATTTCTGTCTTTTTGCCCCAACATAAAAGGAATTTCTGCATTTTTGCCCCACAATTAGGGGAATTTCTGCAATTTTGCTCCAAAATACGAGGAATTTCTGCCTTTTTGCCCGAAAATAAGAACAATGCATAACTTTTTGCCTTAAAAAAGAGAAATTTCTTCATTTTTGCTCCAAAATAAAGGGAATTTCTGCTTTTTTGCCTCTAAATAAGTGGAATTTCTGTCTTTTTCCCCAAAAACAAAGGGATTTTCTGACTTTTTTGCCCCAAAATAAGGAAAATTTCTGACTTATTACCCTGAAATAAGTGAAATTTCTGCAATTTTGCCCCAAAATAAAGGAAATTTCTGCCTTTTTGCCCCCAAATAAGGGCAATTTCAGCCTTTTTACATCAAAATAAGAGGAATTTCTGTCTTTTAGCCCCAAAATAACAAAATTTCTTTTTTTTTCCATGAAATAAGGGAAATTTCTGCAATTTTGCCCAAAATAAGTGAAATTTCTGCAATTTTGCCCCAGAATAAGGGAAATTTCTTGAATTTTGCCCCAAAATAAGTGGAATTTCTGAGTTTTGCCCCAAAATAAGGAGAATTTCTGTCTTTTTGCCCCAACATATAGGGAATTTCTGCATTTTTGCCCCACAACTAGGGGAATTTCTGCAATTTTGCCCTGAAATAAGGGGAATTTCAGCCTTTATACCTCAAAATAAGGGGAATTTCTGCATTTTTGCCACAAAATATTAGGAATTTCTGACTTTTTGCCCCAAAATAAGGAAAATTTCTGCCTTTTTTCCCTGAAATAAGTGAAATTTCTGCAATTTTGCCCCAAAATAAGTGAAATTTTGCAATTTTGCCCCAAAAGAAGGAAAATTTCTGGAATTTTGCTCCAAAATAAGTGGAATTTCTAAGTTTTGCCCCAAAATAAAGAGAATTTCTGTCTTTTTGCCCCAACATATAGGGAATTTCTGTCTTTTTGCTCCACAACTAGGGGAATTTCTGCAATTTTGCTCCAAAATACGGGAATTTTCTGCCTTTTTGCCCTAAAATATGTGAAGTTTCTGCAATTTTACCCCTAAATAAGGTGAATTTCTGCTTTTTTGCCCCAAAATAATGGGAATTTCTGCCTTTTTGCCCCAAAATAAGAAAAATTTTTGCGTTTTTTCTCTGAAATAAGTGAAATTTCTGCAATTTTCCCCTAAAATAAGGGAAATTTTTGCAATTTTTTTCCATAATAAGGCAGATTTCTGCAATTTTGCCACAAAATAAGGTAAATTCCTGCAATTTTGCCCCAAAATAAAGGAAATTTCAGGAATTTTTCCCCAAAATAAGGGGAATTTCTGATTTTTGCCCCAAAATAAAGGGAATTTCTGCCTTTTGCCCCAAAATTAGGGGAATTTCTGCAATTTTGCTCCAAAATACGGGAATTTCTGCCTTTTTGCCTGAAAATAATGGGAATGCATAACTTTTGGCCATAAAAAGAGAAATTTCTTAATTTTTGTTCCAAAATAAAGGGAATTTCTGCCTTTTTGCCTCTAAATAAGTGGAATTTCTGTCTTTTTCTCCCAAAACAAAGAGAATTTTTTTTTTGCCCCAAAATAAGGGGAATTTATGACTTATTACCCTGAAATAAGTGAAATTTCTGCAATTTTTCCCCAAAATAAGGGAAATTTCTGCAATTTTGCCCCAATGTAAAGGAAATTTCTGCAATTTTGCCCCAAAATAAGGGGAATTTCTGAATGTTTGCTCCCGAAAAAAGGAGATCTTCTGTCTTTTTGCCCCAAAATAAGAAGAATTTCTGCCTTTTTGCCCAAAAATTATGAGAATTTCTGCAATTTTGCTTCAAAATACGGGGAATTTCTGCTTTTTATCCCGAAAGTAAGGGGAATGCATACCTTTTTGCCATAAAAAGGTAAATTTCTTCATTTTGGCTCCAAAATAATGGGAATTTCTGCCTTTTTGCCTCTAAATATGTGGAATTTCTGTCTTTTTCCTTCAAAACAAAGGTAATTTCTGTCATTTTTGCCCCAAAATAAGGGGAATTTCAGAATTATTACCCTGAAATAAGTGAAATTTCTCCAATTTTGCCCCAAAATAAGGGAAATTTTTGCCACTTTGCCCCCAAATAAGGGGAATTTCAGCCTTTTTACCTCAAAATAAGGGGAAATTTCTGCATTTTTGCCACAAAATATTAGGAATTTCTGACTTTTTTGCCCCAAAATAAGGAAAATTTGTGCCTTTTTTCCCTGAAATAAGTGAAATTTCTGCAATTTTGCCCCAAAATAAGTGAAATTTCTGCAATTTTGCCCAAAAATAAGGGAAATTTCTGGAATTTTGCCCTTAAATAAGTGGAATTTATAAGTTTTGCCCCAAAATAACAAGAATTTCTGTCTTTTTGCCTCTAAATAAGTGAAATTTCTGCAATTTTGCCCCAAAATAAGGGAAATTTCTGCCTTTTTGCCCCCAAATAAGGGGAATTTCAGCCTTTTTACCTCAAAATAAGGGGAATTTCTGCATTTTTGCCAGAAAATATTAGGAATTTCTGCATTTTTGCCCCAAAATAAAGAAAATTTCTGCCTTTTTTCCCTGAAATAAGTGAAATTTCTGCAATTTTGCCACAAAATAAGTTAAATTTCTGCAATTTTGCCCCAAAATAAGGGAAATTTTTAGAATTTTGCCCCAAAATAAGTGGAATTTCTGAGTTTTGCCCCAAAATAAGAAGAATTTCTGTCTTTTTGCCCCAACATATAGGGAATTTCTGTCTTTCTGCACCACAACTTGGCGAATTTCTGCAATTATGCTCCAAAATAGGGGGAATTTCTGCTTTTTATCCCGAAAGTAAAGGGGAATGCATACCTTTTTGCCATAAAAAGGTAAATTTCTTCATTTTTGCACCAAAATCAGGGAAATTTCTGTCTTTTTGCCTCTAAATAAGTGGAATTTCTGTCTTTTTCCCCCAAAACAAAAAGATTTTCTGTCTTTTTTGCCCCAAAATAAGGAAAATTTCTGACTTATTACCCTGAAATAAGTGAAATTTCTGTAATTTTGCCCCAAAATAAGGGAAATTTCTGCCTTTTTGCCCCCAAATAAGGGCAATTTCAGCCTTTTTACATCAAATTTAGAGGAATTTCTGCTTTTTTGTCCCAAAATAATAAAATTTCTTTTTTTTTCCATGAAATAAGGGAAATTTCTGCAATTTTGCCCAAAATAAGTGAAATTTCTGCAATTTTGCCCCAGAATAAGGGAAATTTCTTGAATTTTGCCCCAAAATAAGTGGAATTTCTGAGTTTTGCCCCAAAATAAGGAGAATTTCTGTCTTTTTGCCCCACAACTAGGGGAATTTCTGCAATTTTGCCCTGAAATAAGGGGAATTTCAGCCTTTATACCTCAAAATAAGGGGAATTTCTGCATTTTTGCCACAAAATATTAGGAATTTCTGACTTTTTGCCCCAAAATAATGAAAATTTCTGCCTTTTTTCCCTGAAATAAGTGAAATTTCTGTAATTTTGCCCCAAAATAAGTGAAATTTTGCAATTTTGCCCCAAAAGAAGGAAAATTTCTGGAATTTTGCACCAAAATAAGTGGAATTTCTAAGTTTTGGCCCAAAATAAGAAGAATTTCTGTATTTTTGCCCTAACATATAGGGAATTTCTGTCTTTTTGCCCCACAACTAGAGGAATTTCTGCAATTTTGCTCCAAAATACAGGGATTTTCTGCCTTTTTGCCCTGAAATATGTGAAATTTCTGCAATTTTACCCCTAAATAAGGTGAATTTCTACTTTTTTGCCCCAAAATAATGGGATTTTCTTCCTTTTTGCCCCAAAATAAGAAAAATTTTTGCGTTTTTTCTCTGAAATAAGTGAAATTTCTGCAATTTTCGTCTAAAATAAGGGAAATTTTTGCAATTTTTTTCCATAATAAGGCAGATTTCTGCAATTTTGCCACAAAAAAAGAGGAATTTCTTCCTTTTTGCCCCAAAACAAAGGAAATTTCAGCCTTTTTACCTGAAAATAAGTGAAATTTCTGAAATTTTGCCCCAAATAAGGGAAATTTCTGCAATTTTGCCCCAAAATAAGGTAAATTCCTGCAATTTTGCCCAAAATAAAGGAAATTTCTGGAATTTTGCCCCAAAATAAGGGGAATTTCTGATTTTTGCCCCAAAATAAAGGGAATTTCTGCCTTTTGCCCCAAAATTAGGGGAATTTCTGCAATTTTGCTCCAAAATACGGGAATTTCTGTCTTTTTGCCTGAAAATAATGGGAATGCATAACTTTTGGCCATAAAAAGGGAAATTTCTTAATTTTTGCTCCAAAATAAAGGGAATTTCTGCCTTTTTGCCTCTAAATAAGTGGAATTTCTGTCTTTTTCTCCCAAAACAAAGAGAATTTCTTTCTTTTTTGCCCCAAAATAAGGGGAATTTCTGACTTATTACCCTGAAGTAAGTGAAATTTCTGCAATTTTGCCCCAAAATAAGGGAAATTTCTGCAACTTTGCCCCAATGTAAAGGAAATTTCTGCAATTTTGCCCCCAAATAAGGGGAATTTCTAAATGTTTGCTCCCGAAAAAAGGAGAACTTCTGTCTTTTTGCCCCAAAATAAGGAGAATTTCTGCTTTTTTGCCCGAAAATTATGAGAATTTCAGCAATTTTGCTTCAAACTACGGGGAATTTCTGCTTTTTATCCCAAAAGTAAGGGGAATGCATACCTTTTTGCCATAAAAAGGTAAATTTCTTCATTTTTGCTCCAAAATAAGGGGAATTTCTGCCTTTTTGCCTCTAAATAAGTGGAATTTCTGTCTTTTTCCCCAAAAACAAAGGGAATTTCTGTCTTTTTTGCCCCAAAATAAGGGGAATTTCTGAATTATTACCCTGAAATAAGTGAAATTTCTCCAATTTTGACCCAAAATGAGGGAAATTTCTGCCTCTTTGCCCCCAAATAAGGGGAATTTCAGCCTTTTTACCTCAAAATAAAGGGAAATTTCTTCATTTTTCCACAAAATATTAGGAATTTCTGACTTTTTGCCTCAAAATAAGGAAAATTTGTGCCTTTCTTTCCTTGAAATAAGTGAAATTTCTGCAATTTTGCCCCAAAATAAGGAAAATTTCTGGAATTTTGCACCAAAATAAGTGGAATTTATAAGTTTTGCCCCAAAATAAGGAGAATTTCTGTCTTTTTGCCTATAAATAAGTGAAATTTCTGCAATTTTGCCCCAAAATAAGGGAAATTTCTGCCTTTTTGCCCCCAAATAAGGGGAATTTCAGCCTTTTTACCTCAAAATAAGGGGAATTTCTGCATTTTGCCAGAAAATATTAGGAATTTCTGCCTTTTTGCCCCAAAATAAAGAAAATTTCTGCCTTTTTTCCCTGAAATAAGTGAAATTTCTGCAATTTTGCCCCAAAATAAGGGAAATTTCTAGAATTTTGCCCCAAAATAAGTGGAATTTCTGAGTTTTGCCCCAAAATAAGAAGAATTTTTGTCTTTTTGCCCCAACATATAGGGAATTTCTCTCTTTCTGCACCACAACTTGGGGAATTTCTGCAATTATGCTCTAAAATAGGGGGAATTTCTGCCTTTTTGCCCGAAAATAAGGAGAATGCAAAACTTTTTGCAATAAAAAAGGGAAATTTCTTCATTTTTGCTCCAAAATAAGGGAAATTTCTGCCTTTTTGCCTCCAAATTAGTGGAATTTCTGTCTTTTTCCCTCAAAACAAAGGAAATTTCTGTCTTTTTTGCCTCAAAATAAGGGGAATTTCTGACTTATTACACTGAAATAAGTGAAATTTCTGCAATTTTGCCCCAACATAAGGGAAATTTCTGCCTTTTTGCCCTGAAGTATGTGAAATTTCTGCAATTTTACCCCAAAATAAGGTGAATTTCTGCCTTTTTGCCACAAATTAATGGGAATTTCTGCCGTTTTGCACCAAAATAAATAATTTTTGCATTTTTTCTCTGAAATAAGTGAAATTTCTGCAATTTTGCCCTAAAATAAGGAAAATTTCTGCAATTTTTCCCAATAATAAGGAAAATTTCTGAAATTTTGCCCCAACATAAGGAGAATTTCTCCATTTTTGCCCCAAAATAAAGGAAATTTCAGCTTTTTTACATGAAAATAAGTGAAATTTCTGCAATTTTGCCCCAAATAAGGGAAATTTCTTCAATTTTGCCCCAAAATCAGGTAAATTCCTGTAATTTTGTCCCAAAATAAAGAAAATTTCTTAAATTTTACCCCAAAAGAAGGGGAATTTCTGATTTTTGCCCCAAAATAAAGGAATTTCTGCCTTTTGCCCCAAAATTAGGGAATTTCTCCCTTTTTGCCCGAAAATTATGAGAATTTCTGCAATTTTGCTTCAAAATACGGGGAATTTCTGCTTTTTATCCCGAAAGTAAAGGGGAATGCATACCTTTTTGCCATAAAAAGGTAAATTTCTTCATTTTTGCACCAAAATCAGGGAAATTTCTGTCTTTTTGCCTCTAAATAAGTGGAATTTCTGTCTTTTTCCCCCAAAACAAAAAGATTTTCTGTCTTTTTTGCCCCAAAATAAGGAAAATTTCTGACTTATTACCCTGAAATAAGTGAAATTTCTGTAATTTTGCCCCAAAATAAGGGAAATTTCTGCCTTTTTGCCCCCAAATAAGGGCAATTTCAGCCTTTTTATGTCAAATTTAGAGGAATTTCTGCCTTTTTGCCCCAAAATAACAAAATTTCTTTTTTTTTCCATGAAATAAGGGAAATTTCTGCAATTTTGCCCAAAATAAGTGAAATTTCTGCAATTTTGCCCCAGAATAAGGGAAATTTCTTGAATTTTGCCCCAAAATAAGTGGAATTTCTGAGTTTTGCCCCAAAATAAGGAGAATTTCTGTCTTTTTGCCCCACAACTAGGGGAATTTCTGCAATTTTGCCCTGAAATAAGGGGAATTTCAGCCTTTATACCTCAAAATAAAAGGAATTTCTGCATTTTTGCCACAAAATATTAGGAATTTCTGACTTTTTGCCCCAAAATAATGAAAATTTCTGCCTTTTTTCCCTGAAATAAGTGAAATTTCTGCAATTTTGCCCCAAAATAAGTGAAATTTTGCAATTTTGCCCCAAAAGAAGGAAAATTTCTGGAATTTTGCACCAAAATAAGTGGAATTTCTAAGTTTTGGCCCAAAATAAGAAGAATTTCTGTCTTTTTGCCCTAACATATAGGGAATTTCTGTCTTTTTGCCCCACAACTAGAGGAATTTCTGCAATTTTGCTCCAAAATACAGGGACTTTCTCCCTTTTTGCCCTCAAATATGTGAAATTTCTGCAATTTTACCCCTAAATAAGGTGAATTTCTGCTTTTTTGCCCCAAAATAATGGGATTTTCTGCCTTTTTGCCCCAAAATAAGAAAAATTTTTGCGTTTTTTCTCTGAAATAAGTGAAATTTCTGAAATTTTCCTATAAAATAAGGGAAATTTTTGCAACTTTTTTCCATAATAAGGCAGATTTCTGCAATTTTGCCACAAAATAAGAGGAATTTCTTCCTTTTTGCCCCAAAACAAAGGAAATTTCAGCCTTTTTACCTGAAAATAAGTGAAATTTCTGAAATTTTGCCCCAAATAAGGGAAATTTCTGCAATTTTGCCCCAAAATAAGGTAAATTCCTGCAATTTTGCCCAAAATAAAGGAAATTTCTGGAATTTTGCCCCAAAATAAGGGGAATTTCTGATTTTTGCCCCAAAATAAAGGGAATTTCTGCCTTTTGGCCCAAAATTAGGGGAATTTCTGCAATTTTGCTCCAAAATACGGGAATTTCTGTCTTTTTGCCTGAAAATAATGGGAATGCATAACTTTTGGCCATAAAAAGGGAAATTTCTTAATTTTTGCTCCAAAATAAAGGGAATTTCTGCCTTTTTGCCTCTAAATAAGTGGAATTTCTGTCTTTTTCTCCCAAAACAAAGAGAATTTCTTTCTTTTTTGCCCCAAAATAAGGGGAATTTCTGACTTATTACCCTGAAGTAAGTGAAATTTCTGCATTTTGCCCCAAAATAATGGAAATTTCTGCAATTTTGCCCCAATGTAAAGGAAATTTCTGCAATTTTGCCACAAAATAAGGGGAATTTCTGAATGTTTGCTCCCGAAAAAAGGAGAACTTCTGTCTTTTTGCCCCAAAATAAGGAGAATTTCTGCCTTTTTGCCCGAAAATTATGAGAATTTCAGCAATTTTGCTTCAAAATACGGGGAATTTCTGCTTTTTATCCCAAAAGTAAGGGGAATGCATACCTTTTTGCCATAAAAAGGTAAATTTCTTCATTTTTGCTCCAAAATAAGGGGAATTTCTGCCTTTTTGCCTCTAAATAAGTGGAATTTCTGTCTTTTTCCCCCAAAACAAAGGGAATTTCTGTCTTTTTTGCCCCAAAATAAGGGGAATTTCTGAATTATTACCCTGAAATAAGTGAAATTTCTCCAATTTTGACCCAAAATGAGGGAAATTTCTGCCTCTTTGCCCCCAAATAAGGGGAATTTCAGCCTTTTTACCTCAAAATAAAGGGAAATTTCTTCATTTTTGCCACAAAATATTAGGAATTTCTGACTTTTTGCCTCAAAATAAGGAAAATTTTTGCCTTTCCCTCCCTGAAATAAGTGAAATTTCTGCAATTTTGCCCCAAAATAAGGAAAATTTCTGGAATTTTGCACCAAAATAAGTGGAATTTATAAGTTTTGCCCCAAAATAAAGAGAATTTCTGTCTTTTTGCCTCTAAATAAGTGAAATTTCTGCAATTTTGCCCCAAAATAAGGGAAATTTCTGCCTTTTTGCCCCCAAATAAGGGGAATTTCAGCCTTTTTACCTCAAAATAAGGGGAATTTCTGCATTTTGCCAGAAAATATTAGGAATTTCTGCCTTTTTGCCCCAAAATAAAGAAAATTTCTGCCTTTTTTCCCTGAAATAAGTGAAATTTCTGTAATTTTGCCCCAAAATAAGTGAAATTTCTGCAATTTTGCCCCAAATTAAGGGAAATTATTAGAATTTTGCCCCAAAATAAGTGGAATTTCTGAGTTTTGCCCCAAAATAAGAAGAATTTCTGTCTTTTTGCCCCAACATATAGGGAATTTCTGTCTTTCTGCACCACAACTTGGCGAATTTCTGCAATTATGCTCCAAAATAGGGGGAATTTCTGCCTTTTTGCCCGAAAATAAGGAGAATGCAAAACTTTTTGCCATAAAAAAGGGAAATTTCTTCATTTTTGCTCCAAAATAAGGGAAATTTCTGCCTTTTTTCCTCCAAATAAGTGGAATGTCTGTCTTTTTCCCTCAAAACAAAGGAAATTTCTGTCTTTTTTGCCCCAAAAAAAAAAGGGAATTTCTGACTTATTACACTGAAATAAGTGAAATTTCTGCAATTTTGCCCCAACATAAGGGAAATTTCTGCCTTTTTGCCCTGAAATATGTGAAATTTCTGCAATTTTACACCAAAATAAGGTGAATTTCTGCCTTTTTGCCACAAATTAATGGGAATTTCTGCCTTTTTGCCCCAAAATAAATAATTTTTGCTCTTTTTCTCTAAAATAAGTGAAATTTCTGCAATTTTGCCCTAAAATAAGAAAAATTTCTGCAATTTTTCCCAATAATAAGGAAAATTACTGAAATTTTGCCCCAAAATTAGGGGAATTTCTCCCTTTTTGCCCCAAAATAAAGGAAATTTCAGCTTTTTTACAAGAAAATAAGTGAAATTTCTGCAATTTTGCCCCAAATAAGGGAAATTTCTTCAATTTTGCCCCAAAATAAGGTAAATTCCTGTAATTTTGTCCTAAAATAAAGGAAATTTCTTAAATTTTACCCCAAAAGAAAGGGAATTTCTGATTTTTGCCCCAAAATAAAAGGAATTTTTGCCTTTTGCCCCAAAATTAGGGAATTTCTCCCTTTTTGCCCGAAAATTATGAGAATTTCTGCAATTTTGCTTCAAAATACGGAGAATTTTTGCTTTTTATCCCGAATGTAAGGGGAATGTATACATTTTACCACAAAAAAGGAAATTTCTTCATTTTTGCCCCAAAATAAGAGGAATTTCTGCCTCTTTACTTCAAAGTAAGTGAAATTTCTGCCTTTGTACCAAAAAATAAATGGAATTTCTGTCTTTTTACCCCAAAATAAAAGGAATTTTTGAATTATGCCCTGAAATAAGTGAAATTTGTGCAATTTTGCCCAAAATAAATGAAATTTCTGCATTCTTGCCACAAAATAAAAGGAATTTCTGTCTTTTTGCCCCAAAATAAGGGAAATTTCTGCCTTTTTGCCCCCAAATAAAAAGAATTTCAGCCTTTTTACCTCAAACTAAGGGGAATTTCTACATTTTTGCCACAAAATATGAAGAATTTCTGAATTTTTGCCCCAAAATAAGGAAAATTTCTGCCTTTTTTCCCTGAAATAAGTGAAATTTCTCCAATTTTGCCATAAATTAAGTGAAATTTCTGCAATTTTTCCCCAAAATAAGGGAAATTTCTGGAATTTTGCCCAAAAATAAGTGGAATTTCTGAGTTTTGCCCCAAAATAAGAAGAATTTCTGTCTTTTTTCCCCAACATATAGGGAATTTCTGCCTTTTTGCCCCACAATTAGGGGAATTTCTGCAATTTTGCTCCTAAATATGGGAAATTTCTGCCATTTCCCAAAAATAAAGGGAATGCATAACTTTTTGCCATAAAAAAAAGAAATTTCTTCATTTTTGCTCCAAAATAAGTGGAATTTCTGCCTTTTTGCCCCTAAATAAGTGGAATTTCTGTCTTTTTCCCCCAAAACAAAGGGAATTTCTGTCTTTTTTGCCCCAAAATAACGGAATTTCTGACTTATTACCCTGAAATTAGTGAAATTTCTGCAATTTTGCCCCAAAATAAAAAAAAATTTCTGCAATTTTGCCCCAATGTAAAAGAAATTTCTCCAATTTTCCCCCAAAATAAGGGAAATTTCTGACTGTTTGCTCCCGAAAAAAGGAGATTTTTTGTCTTTTTGCCCAAAAATAAGGAGAATTTCTACCTTTTTGCCCGAAAATTATGAGAATTTCTGCAATTTTGCTACAAAATACGGGGAATTTCTGCTTTTTATCCCAAAAGTAACGGGAATGCATACCTTTTTGCCATAAAAAGGTAAATTTCTTCATTTTTGCTCCAAAATAATGGAAATTTCTGCCTTTTTGCCGCTAAATAAGTGGAATTTCTGTCTTTTCCTCCAAAACAAAGGGAATTTCTGTCTTTTTTGCCCCAAAATAAGGGGAATTTCTGACTTATTACCCTGAAATAAGTGAAATTTCTGCAATTTTGTCCCAAAATAAGAGAAATTTCTGCAATTTTGCCCCAATGTAAAGGAAATTTCTGCAATTTTGCCCCAAAATAAGGGAAATTTCTGACTGTTTGCTCCCGAAAAAAAAAAAGATTTTCTGTCTTTTTTCCCCAAAATAAGGAGAATTTCTACCTTTTGGCCTGAAAATTATGAGAATTTCTGCAATTTTGCTTCAAAATACGGGGAATTTCTGCTTTTTATCCGAAAGTAAAGGGGAATGCATACCTTTTTGCCATAAAAAGGTAAATTTCTTCATTTTTGCACCAAAATCAGGGAAATTTCTGTCTTTTTGCCTCTAAATAAGTGGAATTTCTGTCTTTTTCCCCCAAAACAAAAAGATTTTCTGTCTTTTTTGCCCCAAAATAAGGAAAATTTCTGACTTATTACCCTGAAATAAGTGAAATTTCTGTAATTTTGCCCCAAAATAAGGGAAATTTCTGCCTTTTTGCCCCCAAATAAGGGCAATTTCAGCCTTTTTACATCAAATTTAGAGGAATTTCTGCTTTTTTGTCCCAAAATAACAAAATTTCTTTTTTTTTCCATGAAATAAGGGAAATTTCTGCAATTTTGCCCAAAATAAATGAAATTTCTGCAATTTTGCCCCAGAATAAGGGAAATTTCTTGAATTTTGCCCCAAAATAAGTGGAATTTCTGAGTTTTGCCCCAAAATAAGGAGAATTTCTGTCTTTTTGCCCCACAACTAGGGGAATTTCTGCAATTTTGCCCTGAAATAAGGGGAATTTCAGCCTTTATACCTCAAAATAAAAGGAATTTCTGCATTTTTGCCACAAAATATTAGGAATTTCTGACTTTTTGCCCCAAAATAATGAAAATTTCTGCCTTTTTTCCCTGAAATAAGTGAAATTTCTGCAATTTTGCCCCAAAATAAGTGAAATTTTGCAATTTTGCCCCAAAAGAAGGAAAATTTCTGGAATTTTGCACCAAAATAAGTGGAATTTCTAAGTTTTGGCCCAAAATAAGAAGAATTTCTGTCTTTTTGCCCTAACATATAGGGAATTTCTGTCTTTTTGCCCCACAACTAGAGGAATTTCTGCAATTTTGCTTCAAAATACAAAGATTTTCTGCCTTTTTGCCCTGAAATATGTGAAATTTCTGCAATTTTACCCCTAAATAAGGTGAATTTCTGCTTTTTTGCCCCAAAATAATGGGATTTTCTGCCTTTTTGCCCCAAAATAAAAAAAAATTTTTGCGTTTTTTCTCTGAAATAAGTGAAATTTCTGCAATTTTCCTCTAAAATAAGGGAAATTTTTGCAATTTTTTTTCCATAATAAGGCAGATTTCTGCAATTTTGCCACAAAAAAAGAGGAATTTCTTCCTTTTTGCCCCAAAACAAAGGAAATTTCAGCCTTTTTACCTGAAAATAAGTGAAATTTCTGAAATTTTGCCCCAAATAAGGGAAATTTCTGCAATTTTGCCCCAAAATAAGGTAAATTCCTGCAATTTTGCCCAAAATAAAGGAAATTTCTGGAATTTTGCCCCAAAATAAGGGGAATTTCTGATTTTTGCCCCAAAATAAAGGGAATTTCTGCCTTTTGCCCCAAAATTAGGGGAATTTCTGCAATTTTGCTCCAAAATACGGGGAATTTCTGCTTTTTATCCCAAAAGTAAGGGGAATGCATACCTTTTTGCCATAAAAAGGTAAATTTCTTCATTTTTGCTCCAAAATAAGGGGAATTTCTGCCTTTTTGCCTCTAAATAAGTGGAATTTCTGTCTTTTTCCCCCAAAACAAAGGGAATTTCTGTCTTTTTTGCCCCAAAATAAGGGGAATTTCTGAATTATTACCCTGAAATAAGTGAAATTTCTCCAATTTTGACCCAAAATGAGGGAAATTTCTGCCTCTTTGCCCCCAAATAAGGGGAATTTCAGCCTTTTTACCTCAAAATAAAGGGAAATTTCTTCATTTTTGCCACAAAATATTAGGAATTTCTGACTTTTTGCCTCAAAATAAGGAAAATTTTTGCCTTTCCCTCCCTGAAATAAGTGAAATTTCTGCAATTTTGCCCCAAAATAAGGAAAATTTCTGGAATTTTGCACCAAAATAAGTGGAATTTATAAGTTTTGCCCCAAAATAAAGAGAATTTCTGTCTTTTTGCCTCTAAATAAGTGAAATTTCTGCAATTTTGCCCCAAAATAAGGGAAATTTCTGCCTTTTTGCCCCCAAATAAGGGGAATTTCAGCCTTTTTACCTCAAAATAAGGGGAATTTCTGCATTTTGCCAGAAAATATTAGGAATTTCTGCCTTTTTGCCCCAAAATAAAGAAAATTTCTGCCTTTTTTCCCTGAAATAAGTGAAATTTCTGTAATTTTGCCCCAAAATAAGTGAAATTTCTGCAATTTTGCCCCAAATTAAGGGAAATTATTAGAATTTTGCCCCAAAATAAGTGGAATTTCTGAGTTTTGCCCCAAAATAAGAAGAATTTCTGTCTTTTTGCCCCAACATATAGGGAATTTCTGTCTTTCTGCACCACAACTTGGCGAATTTCTGCAATTATGCTCCAAAATAGGGGGAATTTCTGCCTTTTTGCCCGAAAATAAGGAGAATGCAAAACTTTTTGCCATAAAAAAGGGAAATTTCTTCATTTTTGCTCCAAAATAAGGGAAATTTCTGCCTTTTTTCCTCCAAATAAGTGGAATGTCTGTCTTTTTCCCTCAAAACAAAGGAAATTTCTGTCTTTTTTGCCCAAAAAAAAAAGGGAATTTCTGACTTATTACACTGAAATAAGTGAAATTTCTGCAATTTTGCCCCAACATAAGGGAAATTTCTGCCTTTTTGCCCTGAAATATGTGAAATTTCTGCAATTTTACACCAAAATAAGGTGAATTTCTGCCTTTTTGCCACAAATTAATGGGAATTTCTGCCTTTTTGCCCCAAAATAAATAATTTTTGCTCTTTTTCTCTAAAATAAGTGAAATTTCTGCAATTTTGCCCTAAAATAAGAAAAATTTCTGCAATTTTTCCCAATAATAAGGAAAATTACTGAAATTTTGCCCCAAAATTAGGGGAATTTCTCCCTTTTGCCCCAAAATAAAGGAAATTTCAGCTTTTTTACAAGAAAATAAGTGAAATTTCTGCAATTTTGCCCCAAATAAGGGAAATTTCTTCAATTTTGCCCCAAAATAAGGTAAATTCCTGTAATTTTGTCCTAAAATAAAGGAAATTTCTTAAATTTTACCCCAAAAGAAAGGGAATTTCTGATTTTTGCCCCAAAATAAAAGGAATTTTTGCCTTTTGCCCCAAAATTAGGGAATTTCTCCCTTTTTGCCCGAAAATTATGAGAATTTCTGCAATTTTGCTTCAAAATACGGAGAATTTTTGCTTTTTATCCCGAATGTAAGGGGAATGTATACATTTTACCACAAAAAAGGAAATTTCTTCATTTTTGCCCCAAAATAAGAGGAATTTCTGCCTCTTTACTTCAAAGTAAGTGAAATTTCTGCCTTTGTACCAAAAAATAAATGGAATTTCTGTGTTTTTACCCCAAAATAAAAGGAATTTTTGAATTATGCCCTGAAATAAGTGAAATTTGTGCAATTTTGCCCAAAATAAATGAAATTTCTGCATTCTTGCCACAAAATAAAAGGAATTTCTGTCTTTTTGCCCCAAAATAAGGGAAATTTCTGCCTTTTTGCCCCCAAATAAAAAGAATTTCAGCCTTTTTACCTCAAACTAAGGGGAATTTCTACATTTTTGCCACAAAATATGAAGAATTTCTGAATTTTTGCCCCAAAATAAGGAAAATTTCTGCCTTTTTTCCCTGAAATAAGTGAAATTTCTCCAATTTTGCCATAAATTAAGTGAAATTTCTGCAATTTTTCCCCAAAATAAGGGAAATTTCTGGAATTTTGCCCAAAAATAAGTGGAATTTCTGAGTTTTGCCCCAAAATAAGAAGAATTTCTGTCTTTTTTCCCCAACATATAGGGAATTTCTGCCTTTTTGCCCCACAATTAGGGGAATTTCTGCAATTTTGCTCCTAAATATGGGAAATTTCTGCCATTTCCCAAAAATAAAGGGAATGCATAACTTTTTGCCATAAAAAAAAGAAATTTCTTCATTTTTGCTCCAAAATAAGTGGAATTTCTGCCTTTTTGCCCCTAAATAAGTGGAATTTCTGTCTTTTTCCCCCAAAACAAAGGGAATTTCTGTCTTTTTTGCCCCAAAATAACGGAATTTCTGACTTATTACCCTGAAATTAGTGAAATTTCTGCAATTTTGCCCCAAAATAAAAAAAAAATTTCTGCAATTTTGCCCCAATGTAAAAGAAATTTCTCCAATTTTCCCCCAAAATAAGGGAAATTTCTGACTGTTTGCTCCCGAAAAAAGGAGATTTTTTGTCTTTTTGCCCAAAAATAAGGAGAATTTCTACCTTTTTGCCCGAAAATTATGAGAATTTCTGCAATTTTGCTACAAAATACGGGGAATTTCTGCTTTTTATCCCAAAAGTAACGGGAATGCATACCTTTTTGCCATAAAAAGGTAAATTTCTTCATTTTTGCTTCAAAATAATGGAAATTTCTGCCTTTTTGCCGCTAAATAAGTGGAATTTCTGTCTTTTCCTCCAAAAAAAAGGGAATTTCTGTCTTTTTTGCCCCAAAATAAGGGGAATTTCTGACTTATTACCCTGAAATAAGTGAAATTTCTGCAATTTTGTCCCAAAATAAGAGAAATTTCTGCAATTTTGCCCCAATGTAAAGGAAATTTCTGCAATTTTGCCCCAAAATAAGGGAAATTTCTGACTGTTTGCTCCCGAAAAAAAAAAAAGATTTTCTGTCTTTTTTCCCCAAAATAAGGAGAATTTCTACCTTTTGGCCTGAAAATTATGAGAATTTCTGCAATTTTGCTTCAAAATACGGGGAATTTCTGCTTTTTATCCGAAAGTAAAGGGGAATGCATACCTTTTTGCCATAAAAAGGTAAATTTCTTCATTTTTGCACCAAAATCAGGGAAATTTCTGTCTTTTTGCCTCTAAATAAGTGGAATTTCTGTCTTTTTCCCCCAAAACAAAAAGATTTTCTGTCTTTTTTGCCCCAAAATAAGGAAAATTTCTGACTTATTACCCTGAAATAAGTGAAATTTCTGTAATTTTGCCCCAAAATAAGGGAAATTTCTGCCTTTTTGCCCCCAAATAAGGGCAATTTCAGCCTTTTTACATCAAATTTAGAGGAATTTCTGCTTTTTTGTCCCAAAATAACAAAATTTCTTTTTTTTTCCATGAAATAAGGGAAATTTCTGCAATTTTGCCCAAAATAAGTGAAATTTCTGCAATTTTGCCCCAGAATAAGGGAAATTTCTTGAATTTTGCCCCAAAATAAGTGGAATTTCTGAGTTTTGCCCCAAAATAAGGAGAATTTCTGTCTTTTTGCCCCACAACTAGGGGAATTTCTGCAATTTTGCCCTGAAATAAGGGGAATTTCAGCCTTTATACCTCAAAATAAAAGGAATTTCTGCATTTTTGCCACAAAATATTATGAATTTCTGACTTTTTGCCCCAAAATAATGAAAATTTCTGCCTTTTTTCCCTGAAATAAGTGAAATTTCTGCAATTTTGCCCCAAAATAAGTGAAATTTTGCAATTTTGCCCCAAAAGAAGGAAAATTTCTGGAATTTTGCACCAAAATAAGTGGAATTTCTAAGTTTTGGCCCAAAATAAGAAGAATTTCTGTCTTTTTGCCCTAACATATAGGGAATTTCTGTCTTTTTGCCCCACAACTAGAGGAATTTCTGCAATTTTGCTTCAAAATACAAAGATTTTCTGCCTTTTTGCCCTGAAATATGTGAAATTTCTGCAATTTTACCCCTAAATAAGGTGAATTTCTGCTTTTTTGCCCCAAAATAATGGGATTTTCTGCCTTTTTGCCCCAAAATAAAAAAAAATTTTTGCGTTTTTTCTCTGAAATAAGTGAAATTTCTGCAATTTTCCTCTAAAATAAGGGAAATTTTTGCAATTTTTTTTCCATAATAAGGCAGATTTCTGCAATTTTGCCACAAAAAAAGAGGAATTTCTTCCTTTTTGCCCCAAAACAAAGGAAATTTCAGCCTTTTTACCTGAAAATAAGTGAAATTTCTGAAATTTTGCCCCAAATAAGGGAAATTTCTGCAATTTTGCCCCAAAATAAGGTAAATTCCTGCAATTTTGCCCAAAATAAAGGAAATTTCTGGAATTTTGCCCCAAAATAAGGGGAATTTCTGATTTTTGCCCCAAAATAAAGGGAATTTCTGCCTTTTGCCCCAAAATTAGGGGAATTTCTGCAATTTTGCTCCAAAATACGGGAATTTCTGTCTTTTTGCCTGAAAATAATGGGAATGCATAACTTTTGGCCATAAAAAGGGAAATTTCTTAATTTTTGCTCCAAAATAAAGGGAATTTCTGCCTTTTTGCCTCTAAATAAGTGGAATTTCTGTCTTTTTCTCCCAAAACAAAGAGAATTTCTTTCTTTTTTGCCCCAAAATAAGGGGAATTTCTGACTTATTACCCTGAAGTAAGTGAAATTTCTGCAATTTTGCCCCAAAATAAGGGAAATTTCTGCAACTTTGCCCCAATGTAAAGGAAATTTCTGCAATTTTGCCCCAAAATAAGGGGAATTTCTGAATGTTTGCTCCCGAAAAAAGGAGAACTTCTGTTTTTTGCCCCAAAATAAGGAGAATTTCTGCCTTTTTGCCCGAAAATTATGAGAATTTCAGCAATTTTGCTTCAAAATACGGGGAATTTCTGCTTTTTATCCCAAAAGTAAGGGGAATGCATACCTTTTTGCCATAAAAAGGTAAATTTCTTCATTTTTGCTCCAAAATAAGGGGAATTTCTGCCTTTTTGCCTCTAAATAAGTGGAATTTCTGTCTTTTTCCCCCAAAACAAAGGGAATTTCTGTCTTTTTTGCCCCAAAATAAGGGGAATTTCTGAATTATTACCCTGAAATAAGTGAAATTTCTCCAATTTTGACCCAAAATGAGGGAAATTTCTGCCTCTTTGCCCCCAAATAAGGGGAATTTCAGCCTTTTTACCTCAAAATAAAGGGAAATTTCTTCATTTTTGCCACAAAATATTAGGAATTTCTGACTTTTTGCCTCAAAATAAGGAAAATTTGTGCCTTTCTTTCCCTGAAATAAGTGAAATTTCTGCAATTTTGCCCCAAAATAAGGTAAATTCCTGCAATTTTGCCCCCAAAAAAGGAAATTTCTGGAATTTTGCCCCAAAATAAAGGGAATTTCTGATTTTTGCCCCAAAATAAAGGGAATTTCTGCCTTTTGCCCCAAAATTAGAGGAATTTCTGCAATTTTGCTCCAAAATACGGGAATTTCTGCCTTTTTACCTGAAAATAATGGGAATGCATACCTTTTGGCCATAAAAAGGAAAATTTCTTCATTTTTGCTCCAAAACAAAGGGAATTTCTGCCTTTTTGCCTCTAAATAAGTGGAATTTCTGTCTTTTTCCCCCAAAACAAAGAGAATTTCTGTCTTTTTTACCCCAAAATAAGGGGAATTTCTGACTTATTACCCTGAAGTAAGTGAAATTTCTGCCATTTTTCCCCAAAACAAGGGAAATTTCTGCAATTTTGCCCCAATGTAAAGGAAATTTCTGCAATTTTGCCCCAATGTAAAGGAAATTTCTGCAATTTTGCCCCAAAATAAGGGGAATTTCTGAATGTTTGCTCCCGAAAAATGGAGATCTTCTGTCTTTTTGCCCCAAAATAAGGAGAATTTCTGCCTTTTTGCCCGAAAATTATGAGAATTTCTGCAATTTGGTTTCAAAATACGGGGAATTTCTGCTTTTTATCCCGAAAGTAAGGGGAATGCATACCTTTTTGCCATAAAAAGGTAAATTTCTTCATTTTTGCTCCAAAATAAGGGGAATTTCTGCCTTTTTGCCTCTAAATAAGTGGAATTTCTGTCTTTTTCCCCCAAAACAAAGGAAATTTTTGTCTTTTTTGCCCCAAAATAAGGGGATTTTCTGAGTTATTACCCTGAAATAAGTGAAATTCCTCCAATTTTGCCCCAAAATTAGGGAAATTTCTGCCTCTTTGCCCCCAAATGTAGGGAATTTCATCCTTTTTACCTCAAAATAAGGGGAATTTCTGCATTTTTGCCACAAAATATTAGGAATTTCTGACTTTTTGCCCCAAAATAAGGAAAATTTGTGCCTTTTTTTCTTTGAAATAAGTGAAATTTCTGCAATTTTGCCACAAAATAAGTGAAATTTCTGCAATTGTGGCCCAAAATAGGGGAAATTTCTGGAATTTTGCCCCAAAATAAGTGGAATTTCTAAGTTTTGCCCCAAAATAAAAAGAATTCCTGTCTTTTTGCCTCTAAATAAGTAAATTTTCTGCAATTTTGCCCCAAAATAAGGGAAATTTCTGTTTTTTGGCCCCCAAATAAAGGGAATTTCAGCCTTTTTACCTCAAAATAAGGGGAATTTCTGCATCTTTGCCAGAAAATATAAGGAATTTCTGCCTTTTTGCCCCAAAATAAAGAAAATTTCTGCCTTTTTTCCCTGAAATAAGTGAAATTTCTGCAATTTTGCCCCAAAATAAGGGAAATTTCTGCCTTTTTGCCCTGAAATATGCGAAATTTCTGCAATTTTACACCAAAATAAGGTGAATTTCTGCCTTTTTGCCACAAATTAATGGGAATTTCTGTCTTTTTGCCCCAAAATAAGAAAAATTTTGCTTTTTTTCTCTGAAATAAGTAAAATTTCTGCAATTTTCCCCTAAAATAAGGGAATTTTTTGCAATTATTTCCCATAATAAGGGAGATTTCTGCAATTATGCCCCAAAATAAGGGGAATTTCTTCCTTTTTGCCCCAAAACAAAGGAAATTTCAGCCTTTTTACCTGAAAATAAGTGAAATTTCTGAAATTTTGCCCCAAATAAGGGAAATTTCTGCAACTTTGCCCCAAAATAAGTGGAATTTCTAAGTTTTGCCCCAAAATAAAGAGAATTTCTGTCTTTTTGCCTCAACATATAGGGAATTTCTGTCTTTTTGCCCCACAACAAGGGGGATTTCTGCAATTTTGCTCCAAAATATGGGGAATTTCTGCCTTTTTGCCCTGAAATATGTGAAATTTCTGCAATTTTACCCCTAAATAAGGTGTATTTCTGCTTTTTTGCCCCAAAATAATGGGAATTTCTGCCTTTTGCCCCAAAATAAGAAAAATTTTTGCTTTTTTTCTCTGAAATAAGTGAAATTTCTGCAATTTTCCCCTAAAATAAGAAAAATTTTTGCAATTTTTTCCCATAATAAGAGAGATTTCTGCAAATTTGCCCCAAAATAAGGGGAATTTCTTCATTTTTGCCCCAAAACAAAGGAAATTTCAGCCTTTTTACCTGAAAATAAGTGAAATTTCTGAAATTTTGCCCCAAATAACGGAAATTTCTGCAATTTTGCCCCAAAATAAGGTAAATTCCTTCAATTTTGCCCCAAAATAAAGGAATTTTCTGGAATTTTGCCCCAAAATAAGGGGAATTTCTGATTTTTGCCCCAAAATAAAGGGAATTTCTGCCTTTTGCCCCAAAATTAGGGGAATTTCTGCAATTTTTTCTCCAAAATACGGGGATTTCTGCCTTTTTGCCTGAAAATAATGGGAATGCATACCTTTTGGCCATAAAAAGGGAAATTTCTTCATTTTTGCTCCAAAACGAAGGGAATTTCTGCCTTTTTGCCTCTAAATAAGTGGAATTTCTGTCTTTTTCCCCCAAAACAAAGAGAATTTCTGTCTTTTTTTCCCCAAAATAAGGGGAATTTCTGACTTATTACCCTGAAGTAAGTGAAATTTCTGCCATTTTGCCCCAAAATAAGGGAAATTTCTGCAATTTTGCCCCAATGTAAAGGAAATTTCTGCAATTTTGCCCCAAAATAAGGGGAATTTCTGAATGTTTGCTCCCGAAAAATGGAGATCTTCTGTCTTTTTGCCCCAAAATAAGAAGAATTTCTGCCTTTTCCCCCGAAAATTATGAGAATTTCTGCAATTTTGTTTCAAAATACGGGGAATTTCTGCTTTTTATCCCGAAAGTAAGGGAAATGCATACCTTTTTGCCATAAAAAGGTAAATTTCTTCATTTTTGCTCCAAAATAAGGGGAATTTCTGCCTTTTTGCCTCTAAATAAGTGGAATTTCTGTCTTTTTCCCCCAAAAGAAAGGAAATTTCCATCTTTTTTGCCCCAAAATAAGGGGATTTTCTGAATTATTACCCTGAAATAAGTGAAATTTCTCCAATTTTGCCCCAAAATAAGGGAAATTTCTGCCTCTTTGCCCCAAATATAGGGAATTTCAGCCTTTTTACCTCAAAATATGGGAAATTTCTGCATTTTTGCAACAAAATATTAAGAATTTCTGACTTTTTGCTCCAAAATAAGGAAAATTTGTGCCTTCTTTCCCTGAAATAAGTGAAATTTCTGAAATTTTGCCCCAAAATAAGTGAAATTTCTGCAATTTTGGCCCAAAATAAGGGAAATTTCTGGAATTTTGCCCCAAAATAAGTGGAATTTCTAAGTTTTGCCCCAAATTAAGGAGAATTTCTGTCTTTTTGCCTCTAAATAAGTGAAATTTCTGCAATTTTGCCCCAAAATAAGTGAAATTTCTGCAATTGTGGTTTAAAATAAAAGAAATTTCTAGAATTTTGGCCCAAAATAAGTGGAATTTCTAAGTTTTGCCCCAAAATAAGGAGAATTTCTGTCTTTTTGTCTCTAAATAAGTGAAATTTCTGCAATTTTGCCCCAAAATAAAGGGAAATTTCTGTTTTTTTGCCCCAAAATAAGGGGAATTTCAGCCTTTTTACCTCAAAATAAGGGGAATTTCTGCATTTTTGCCAGAATATATAAGGAATTTCTGCCTTTTTGCCCCAAAATAAAGAAAATTTCTGCCTTTTTTCCCTGAAATAAGTGAAATTTCTGCAATTTTGCCCCAAAATAAGGGAAAGTTCTGCAATTTTGCCCCAAAATAAGGTAAATTTCTAGAATTTTGCCCCAAAATAACTGGAATTTCTGAGTTATGCCCCAAAATAAGGAGAATTTCTGTCTTTTTGCCCCAACATATAGGGAATTTCTGTCTTTCTGCACCATAACTAGGAGAATTTCTTTAATTATACTCTAAAATACGGGGAATTTCTGCCTTTTTGCCCGAAAATAAGGGGAATGCATAACTTTTGCCATAAAAAAGAGAAATTTCTTCATTTTTGCTCCAAAATAAGGGAAATTTCTGCCTTTTTGCCTCTAAATAAGTGGAATTTCTGTCTTTTTCCCTCAAAACAAAAAAAATTTCTGTCTTTTTTGCCTCAAAATAAGGGGAATATCTGACTTATTACACTGAAATAAGTGAAATTTCTGCAATTTTGCCCCAAAATAAGGGAAATTTCTGCCTTTTTGCCCTGAAATATGCGAAATTTCTGCAATTTTACCCCAAAATAAGGTGAATTTCTGCCTTTTTTCCCCAAAATAAGAAAAATTTTTGCTTTTTTTCTCTGAAATAAGAGAAATTTCTGCAATTTTCCTCTAAAATAAGGGAATTTTTTGCAATTTTTTCCCATAATAAGGGAGATTTCTGCAATTTTGCCCCAAAATAAGGGGAATTTCTTCCTTTTTACCCCAAAACAAAGGAAATTTCAGCCTTTTTACCTGAAAATAAGTGAAATTTCTGAAATTTTGCCCCAAATAAAGGAAATTTCTGCAATTTTGCCACAATATAAGGTAAATTCCTGCAATTTTGCCCCAAAATAAAGGAAATTTCTGGAATATTGCCCCAAAATAAGGGGAATTTCTGATTTTTGCCCCAAAATAAAGGGAATTTCTGCCTTTTGCCCCAAAATTAGAGGAATTTCTGCAATTTTGCTCCAAAATACGGGAATTTCTGCCTTTTTGCCTGAAAATAATGGGAATGCATAACTTTTGGCCATAAAAATGAAAATTTCTTCATTTTTGCTCCAAAACAAAGGGAATTTCTGCCTTTTTGCCTCTAAATAAGTGGAATTTCTGTCTTTTTCCCCCAAAACAAAGAGAATTTCTGTCTTTTTTGCCCCAAAATAAGGGGATATTCTGAGTTATTACCCTGAAATAAGTGAAATTTCTCCAATTTTGCCCCAAAATAAAGGAAATTTCTGCCTCTTTGCCCCCAAATATAGGGAATTTCAGCCTTTTTACCTACAAAATAAGGGGAATTTCTGCATTTTTGCCACAAAATATTAGGAATTTCTGACTTTTTGCCCCAAAATGAGGAAAATTTGTGCCTTTTTTCCCTGAAATAAGTGAAATTTCTGCAATTTAGCCCCAAAATAAGTGAAATTTCTGCAATTGTGGTTTAAAATAAAAGAAATTTCTGGAATTTTGGCCCAAAATAAGTGGAATTTCTAAGTTTTGCCCCAAAATAAGGAGAATTTCTGTCTTTTTGTCTCTAAATAAGTGAAATTTCTGCAATTTTGCCCCAAAATAAGGGAAATTTCTGTTTTTTTGCCCCAAAATAAGGGGAATTTCAGCCTTTTTACCTCAAAATAAGGGAAATTTCTGCATTTTTGCCAGAAAATATAAGGAATCTCTGCCTTTTTGTCCTAAAATAAAGAAAATTTCTGCCTTTTTTCCCTGAAATAAGTGAAATTTCTGCAATTTTGCCCCAAAATAAGTGAAATTTCTGCAATTTTGTTCCAAAATAAGGGAAATTTCTAGAATTTTGCCCCAAAATAAGTGGAATTTCTGAGTTATGCCCCAAAATAAGGAGAATTTCTGCCTTTTGCCCCAACATATAGGGAATTTCTGTCTTTCTGCAGCACAACTAGGGGAATTTCTTCAATTATGCTCCAAAATACGGGGAATTTCTGCCTTTTTGCCCGAAAATAAGGGGAATGCATAACTTTTTGCCATAAAAAAGGGAAATTTCTTCATTTTTGCTCCAAAATAAGGGAAATTTCTGCCTTATTGCATCTAAATAAGTGGAATTTCTGTCTTTTTCTCTCAAAACAAAAAAAATTTCTGTCTTTTTTGCCTCAAAATAAGGGGAATTTCTGACTTATTACACTGAAATAAGTGAAATTTCTGCAATTTTGCCCCAAAATAAAGGAAATTTCTGCCTTTTTGCCCTGAAATATGCGAAATTTCTGCAATTTTACCCCAAAATAAGGTGAATTTCTGCCTTTTTGCCACAAATTAATGGGAATTTCTGCCTTTTTGCCCCAAAATAAGAAAAATTTTTGCTTTTTTTCTCTGAAATAAGTGAAATTTCTGCAATTTTGCCCCAATGTAAAGGAAAGTTAAGCAATTTTGCCCCAAAATAAGGGTAATTTCTGACTGTTTGCTCCCGAAAAAAAAAGATTTTCTGTCTTTTTTCCCCAAAATAAGAAGAATTTCTACCTTTTTGCCCGAAAATTATGCGAATTTCTGCAATTTTGCTTCAAAATACGAGGACTTTCTGCTTTTTATCCTGAAAGTAAGGGGAATGCATACCTTTTTGCCATAAAAAGGTAAATTTCTTCATTTTTGCTTGAAAATCAGGGAAATTTCTGCCTGTTTGCCTCTAAATAAGTGGAATTTCTGTCTTTCCCTGCAAAATAAAGGGAATTTCTGTCTTTTTTGCCCCAAAATAAAGGGAATTTCTGACTTATTACCCTGAAATAAGTGAAATTTCTGCAATTTTGCCCCAAAATAGGGGAAATTTCTTTCTCTTTGCCCTCAAATAAGGCGAATTTCAGCTTTTTTACCTCAAAATAAGGGGAATTCCTGCCTTTTTGACCCAAAATAAGGAAAATTTCTAACTTTTTTCCCTGAAATAAGTAAAATTTCTGCAATTTGCCACAAAATAAGTGAAATTTCTGCAATTTTGCCCCAGAATAAGGGAAATTTCTGGAATTTTGCCCCAACATAAGTGGAATTTCTTAGTTTTGCCCCAATATAAAGAGAATTTCTGTCTTTTTGCCCCAACATAAAAGGAATTTCTGCATTTTTGCCCCACAATTAGGGGAATTTCTGCAATTTTGCTCCAAAATACGAGGAATTTCTTCCTTTTTGCCCGAAAATTAGAACAATGCATAACTTTTTGCCTTAAAAAAGGAAAATTTCTTCATTTTTGCTCCAAAATAAAGGGAATTTCTGCTTTTTTGCCTTGAAATAAGTGGAATTTCTGTCTTTTTCCCCCAATATAAAGGGATTTTCTGTATTTTTTGCCCCAAAATAAGGAAAATTTCTGACTTATTACCCTGAAATAAGTGAAATTTCTGCAATTTTGCCCCAGGAAAAGGGAAATTTCTGCCTTTTTGCCCCCAAATAAGGGGAATTTCAGCCTTTTTACCCCAAAATAAGGGGAATTTTTGCCTTTTTGCCCCAAAATAACAAAATTTCTTTTTTTTTCAATGAAATAAGGGAAATTTCTGCAATTTTGCCTAAAATAAGTGAAATTTCTGCAATTTTGCCCCAGAATAAGGGAAATTTCTGGAATTTTGCCCCAAAATAAGTGGAATATCTGAGTTTTGCCCCAAAATAAGGAGAATTTCTGTCTTTCTGCCCCAACATATAAGGAATTTTTGTTTTTTTGCCCCACAACTAGGGGAATTTCTGCAATTTTGCTCCAAAATACGGGGATTTTCTACCTTTTTGCCCTGAAATATGGGAAATTTCTGCAATTTTACCCCTAAATAAGGTGAATTTCTGCTTTTTTGCCCCAAAATAATGGGAATTTTTGCCTTTTTGCCCAAAAATTAGAAAAATTTTTGCTTTTTTTCTCTGAAATAAGTGAAATTTCTGCAATTTTCCCCTAAAATAAGGGAAATTTTTGCAATTTTTTCCCATAATAAGGCAGATTTCTGCAATTTTGCCCAAAAAAAGGGGAATTTCTTTTTTTTTGCCCAAAAACAAAGGAAATTTCCGCCTTTTTACCTGAAAATAAGTGAAATTTCTGAAATTTTGCCCCAAATAAGGGAAATTTCAGCAATTTTGCCCCAAAATAAGGTAAATTCCTGCAATTTTGCCCCAAAATAAAGGAAATTTCTGGAATTTTGCCCCAAAATAAGGGGAATTTCTGATTTTTGCCCCAAAATAAAGGGAATTTTTGCCTTTTGCCCCAAAATTAGGGGAATTTCTGCAATTTTGCTCCAAAATACGGGAATTTCTGCCTTTTTGCCTGAAAATAATGGGAATGCATAACTTTTGGCCATAAAAAGGGAAATTTCTTCATTTTTGCTCCAAAATAAAGGGAATTTCTGCCTTTTTGCCTCTAAATAAGTGGAATTTCTGTCTTATTCACCCAAAACAAAGAGAATTTCTGTCTTTTTTGCCCCAAAATAAGGGGAATTTCTGACTTATTACCCTGAAGTAAGTGAAATTTCTGCAATTTTGCCCCAAAATAAGGGAAATTTCTGCAATTTTGCCCCAATGTAAAGGAAATTTCTGCAATTTTGCCCCAAAATAACGAGAATTTCTGAATGTTTGCTCCCGAAAAAAGGAGATCTTCTGTCTTTTTGCCCCAAAATAAGGAGAATTTCTGCCTTTTTGCCCGAAAATTATGAGAATTTCTGCAATTTTGCTTCAAAATACGGGGAATTTCTGCTTTTTATCCCGAAGTAAGGGGAATGCATACCTTTTTGCCATAAAAAGGTAATTTTCTTCATTTTTGCTCCAAAATAAGGGGAATTTCTGCCTTTTTGCCTCTAAATAAGTGGAATTTCTGCCTTTTTCCCCCAAAACAAAGGGAATTTCTGTCTTTTTTCCCCAAAATAAGAGGAGTTTCTGAATTATTACCCTGAAATATGTGAAATTTCTTTAATTTTGCCCCAAAATTAGGTAAATTTCTGCCTCTTTGCCCCCAAATAAGGGGAATTTAAGCCTTTTTACCTCAAAATAAGGGGAATTTCTGCATTTTTGCCACAAAATATTAGGAATTTTTGACTTTTTGCCCCAAAATAAAGAAAATTTGTGCCTTTTTTCCCTGAAATAAGTGAAATTTCTGCAATTTTGCCCCAAAATAAGTGAAATTTCTGCAATTTTGCCCCAAAATAAAGGAAATTTCTTGAATTTTGCCCCAAAATAAGTGGAATTTCTAAGTTTTGCCCCAAAATAAGGAGAATTTCTGTCTTTTTGACTCTAAATAATGAAATTTCTGCAATTTTGCCCCAAAATAAGGGAAATTTCTGCCTTTTTGCCCCCAAATATGGGGAATTTCAGCCTTTTTACCTCAAAATAAGGGGAATTTCTGCATTTTTGCCAGAAAATATTAGGAATTTCTGCCTTTTTACCCCAAAATAAAGAAAATTTCTGCCTTTTTTCCCTGAAATAAGTGAAATTTCTGCAATTTTGCCCCAAAATAAGTGAAATTTTTGCAATTTTGCCCCAAAATAAGGGAAATTTCTAGAATTTTGCCCCAAAATAAGTGGAATTTCTGAGTTTTGCCCCAAAATAAGAAGAATTTTGCCCCAACATATAGGGAATTTCTGTCTTTCTGCACCACAACTAGGGAAATTTCTGCAATTATGCTCCAAAATACGGAGAATTTCTGCCTTTTTGCCCGAAAATAAGAAGAATGCAAAACTTTTTGCCATAAAAAAAAAGAAATTTCTTCATTTTTGCTCCAAAATAAGGGAAATTTCTGCCTTTATGCCTCTAAATATGTGGAATTTCTGTCTTTTTCCCCCAAAACAAAGGGAATTTCTGTCTTTTTTGCCCCAAAATAAGGGGAATTTCTGAATTATTACCCTGAAATAAGTGAAATTTCTCCAATTTTGCCCCAAAATAAGGTAAATTTCTGCCTCTTTGCCCCCAAATAAGGGGAATTTCAGCCTTTTTACCGCAAAATAAGGGGAATTTCTGCATTTTTGCCACAAAATATTAGGAATTTCTGACTTTTTGCCCCAAAATAAGGAAAATTTGTGCCTTTTTTTCCTGAAATAAGTGAAATTTCTGCAATTTTGCCCCAAAATAAGGGAAATTTCTGCCTTTTTGCCATAAAATTTGTGAAATTTCTGCAATTTTACCCCAAAATAAGGTGAATTTCTGCCTTTTTGCCACAAATTAATGGGAATTTCAGCCTTTTTGGCCCAAAATAAAAAAATTTTTGCTTTTTTTCTCTGAAATAAGTGAAATTTCTGCAATTTTGCCCTAAAACAAGGAATATTTCTGCAATTTTTCCCAATAATAAGAAAAATTTCTGAAATTTTGCCCCAAAATAAAGGGAATTTCTTTTTTTTTGCCCCAAAATAAAGGAAATTTCAGGTTTTTACCTGAAAATAAGTGAAATTTCTGCAATTTTGCCCCAAATTAGGGAAATTTCTTAAATTTTGCCCCAAAATAAGGTAAATTCCTGTAATTTTGTCTCAAAATAAAGGAAATTTCTTAAATTTTACCCCAAAAGAAGGGGAATTTCTGATTTTTGCCCCAAAATAAAAGGAATTTCTGCCTTTTGCCCCAAAATTAGGGAATTTCTCCCTTTTTGCCCGAAAATTATGAGAATTTCTGCAATTTTGCTTCAAAATACGGTGAATTTCTGATTTTTATCCCGAATGTAAGGGGAATGTATACCTTTTACCACAAAAAAGGAAATTTCTTCATTTTTGCCCCAAAATAAGAGGAATTTCTGCCTTTTTACTTCAAAGTAAGTGAAATTTCTGCATTTGTACCAAAAAATAAATGGAATTTCTGTCTTTTTGCCCCAAAATAAAAGGAATTTTTGAATTATGCCCTGAAATAAGTGAAATTTCTGCAATTTTGCCCCAAAATAAATGAAATTTCTGCCTTTTTGCCACAAAATAAAAGGAATTTCTGTCTTTTTGCCCCAAAATAAGGGAAATTTCTGACTTTTTGCCCCCAAATATAAAGAATTTCAGCCTTTTTACCTCAAAATAAGGGGAATTTCTACATTTTTGCTACAAAATATTAAGAATTTCTGGATTTTTGCATCAAAATAAGTAAAATTTCTGCCTTTTTTCCCTGAAATAAGTGAAATTTCTCCAATTTTGCCCTAAAATAAGTGAAATTTCTGCAATTTTTCCCAAAAATAAGGGAAATTTCTGGAATTTTGCCCAAAAATAAGTGGAATTTCTGAGTTTTGCCCCAAAATAAGAAGAATTTTTGACTTTTTTCCCCAACATATAGGGAATTTCTGCCTTTTTGCCCCACAATTAGGGGAATTTCTGCAATTTTGCTCCCAAATACGGGAAATTTCTGCCTTTTCCCAAAAATAAAGGAAATGCATAACTTTTTGCCATAAAAATGGGAAATTTCTTCATTTTTGCTCCAAAATAAGGGGAATTTCTGCCTTTTTGCCTCTAAATAAGTGGAATTTCTGTCTTTTTCCCCCAAAACAAAGGGAATTTCTGTCTTTTTTGCCCCAAAATAACGGGAATTTCTGACTTATTACCCTGAAATAAGTGAAATTTCTGCAATTTTGCCCCAAAATAAAGAAAATTTCTGCAATTTTGCCCCAATGTAAAAGATATTTCTGCAATTTTCCCCCATAATAAAAGAAATTTCTGACTGTTTGCTCCCGAAAAAAGGAGATTTTCTGTCTTTTTGCCCAAAATAAGGAGAATTTCTATCTTTTTGCCCGAAAATTATGAGAATTTCTGCAATTTTGCTTCAAAATACAGGGAATTTCTACTTTTTATCCCGAAAGTAAGGGGAATGCATACCTTTTTGCCATAAAAAGGTAAATTTCTTCATTTTTGCTCCAAAATAAGGGAAATTTCTGCCTTTTTGCCTCTAAATAAGTGGAATTTCTGTCTTTTCCTCCAAAACAAAGGGAATTTCTGTCTTTTTTGCCCCAAAATAAGGGGAATTTCTGACTTATTACCTGAAATAAGTGAAATTTCTGCAATTTTGCCCCAAAATAAGGGAAATTTCTGCAATTTTGCCCCAATGTAAAGGAAATTTCTGCAATTTTGCCCCAAAATAAGGGAAATTTCTGACTGTTTGCTCCCGAAAAAAAAAGATTTTCTGTCTTTTTTCCCCAAAATAAGGAGAATTTCTACCTTTTTGCCCGAAAATTATGAGAATTTCTGCAATTTTGCTTCAAAATACGAGGAATTTCTGCTTTTTATCCTGAAAGTAAGGGGAATGCATACCTTTTTGCCATAAAAAGGCAAATTTCTTCATTTTTGCTCCAAAATCAGGGAAATTTCTGCCTTTTTGCCTCTAAATAAGTGGAATTTCTGTCTTTCCCTCCAAAATAAAGGGAATTTCTGTCTTTTTTGCCCCAAAATAAGGGGAATTTCTGACTTATTACCCTGAAAGAAGTGAAATTTCTGCAATTTTGCCCCAAAATAAGGGAAATTTCTTTCTCTTTGCCCTCAAATAAGGGGAATTTCAGCTTTTTTACCTCAAAATAAGGGGAATTCCTGCCTTTTTGACCCAAAATAAGAAAAATTTCTAACTTTTTTCCCTGAAATAAGTAAAATTTCTGCAATTTTGCCACAAAATAAGTGAAATTTCTGCAATTTTGCCCCAGAATAAGGGAAATTTCTGGAATTTTGCCCCAAAATAAGTGGAATTTCTGAGTTTTGCCCCAAAATAAGGAGAATTTCTGTCTTTTTGCCCCAACATAAAAGGAATTTCTGCATTTTTGCCCCACAATTAGGGGAATTTCTGCAATTTTGCTCCAAAATACGAGAAATTTCTGCCTTTTTGCCCGAAAATAAGAAGAATGCATAACTTTTTGCCTTAAAAAAGGGAAATTTCTTCATTTTTGCTACAAAATAAAGGGAATATCTGCTTTTTTGCCTCTAAATAAGTGGAATTTCTGTCTTTTTCCCCCAAAATAAAGGGATTTTCTGTATTTTTTCCCCAAAATAAGGAAAATTTCTGACTTATTACCCTGAAATAAGTGAAATTTCTGCAATTTTGCCCCAAAATAAGGGAAATTTCTTTCTCTTTGCCCTCAAATAAGGGGAATTTCAGCTTTTTTACCTCAAAATAAGGGGAATTCCTGCCTTTTTGACCCATAATAAGAAAAATTTCTAACTTTTTTCCCTGAAATAAGTAAAATTTCTGCAATTTTGCCACAAAATAAGTGAAATTTCTGCAATTTTGCCCCAGAATAAGGGAAATTTCTGGAATTTTGCCCCAAAATAAGTGGAATTTCTGAGTTTTGCCCCAAAATATGGAGAATTTCTGTCTTTTTGCCCCAACATATATGGAATTTCTGCATTTCTGCCCCACAATTAGGGGAATTTTTGCAATTTTGCTCCAAAATACGGGGAATTTCTGCCTTTATGCCCAAAAATAAGAAAAATACATACCTTTTTGCCTTAAAAAAGGAAAATTTCTTCATTTTTGCTTCAAAATAAGGGGAATTTCTGCTTTTTGCCTCTAAATAAGTGGAATTTCTGTCTTTTCCCCCCAAAACAAAGGGATTTTCTTTCTTTTTTGCCCCAAAATAAGAAAAATTTCTGACTTATTACCCTGAAATAAGTGAAATTTCTGCAATATTGCCCCAAAATAAGGGAATTTTTTGCCTTTCTGCCCACAAATAATGTGAATTTCAGCCTTTTTACCTCAAAATAAGGGGAATTTCTGCATTTTTACCACAAAATATTAGGAATTTCTGCCTTTTTGCCCCAAAATAAAGAAAATTTCTGCCTTTTTTTTCTGAAATAAGTGAAATTTCTGCAATTTTGCCCCAAAATAAGTGGAATTTCTGAGTTTTGCCCCAAAATAAAAAGAATTTCTGTCTTTTTGCCCCAACATATAGGGAATTTCTGTTTTTCTGCCCCACAACTAGGGGAATTTCTGCAATTTTGCCCTGAAATAAGAGGAATTTCAGGCTTTATACCTCAAAATAAGGGGAATTTCAGCAATTTTGCCACAAAATATTAGGAATTTCTGAATTTTTGCCTCAAAATAATAAAAATTTCTGCCTTTGTTCCCTGAAATAAGTGAAATTATTGCAATTTTGCCCCAAAATAAGTGAAATTTTGCAATTTTGCCCTAAAAGAAGAAAAATTTCTGGAATTTTGCCCCAAAATAAGTGGAATTTCTAAGTTTTGCCCCAAAATAAGGAGAATTTCTGTCTTTTTGCCTCAACATATAGGGAATTTCTGTCTTTTTGCCCCACAACAAAGGGGATTTCTGCAATTTTGCTCCAAAATATAGGGAATTTCTGCCTTTTTGCCCTGAAATATGTGAAATTTCTGCAATTTTACCCCTAAATAAGGTGTATTTTCCTTTTTTGCCCCAAAATAATGGGAATTTCTTCCTTTTGCCCCAAAATTAGAGGAATTTCTTCAATTTTGCTCCAAAATACGGGAATTTCTGCCTTTTTGCCTGAAAATAATGGGAATGCATACCTTTTGGCCATAAAAAGGAAAATTTCTTCATTTTTGCTCCAAAACAAAGGGAATTTCTGCCTTTTTGCCTCTAAATAAGTGGAATTTCTGTCTTTTTCCCCCAAAACAAAGAGAATTTCTGTCTTTTTTGCCCCAAAATATGGGGAATTTCTGACTTATTACCCTGAAGTAAGTGAAATTTCAGCCATTTTGCCCCAAAACAAGGGAAATTTCTGCAATTTTGCCCCAATGTAAAGGAAATTTCTGCAATTTTGCCCCAATGTAAAGGAAATTTCTGCAATTTTGCCCCAAAATAAGGGGAATTTCTGAATGTTTGCTCCCGAAAAATGGAGATCTTCTGTCTTTCTGCCCCAAAATAAGGAGAATTTCTGCCTTTTTGCCCGAAAATTATGAGAATTTCTGCAATT